>NW_024752464.1:0-24812 GCF_018991925.1 Homarus americanus
TTTATATAATATACATAACAGCCACAACAACACACAGTAATAACCACGACAATAACCACAACATATAACAATATCCATTATAACAACAACACAAAAAACCCACAACAACAATAACAACAACGAACATAAGAACAACAACAATAAACACAATAACAACAAAACACGACAACAAACAAAACAATAACGTCATCAATAACCACAAACAACAATATGTACTATCACAACACATCCAATGCTTCTACGAGACCTCCAGTGCTCCGATATAACCTTCATAACTTAAAGAGACCTTTACCACATCCACGAGACACCCCCCCCGCAACACATCCACGAGACCTCCAACACTCACACAGCACTCAAGCCAAGACGTCAGGGGATTAAGTTGCACTCTGGCTGGGGAGAGAGTTGCCGCGTGTCCGTGAGGTGACTGCCACGTTTTTGCACAGGCTTTTCCGGGGAGTCGAGGTTGGTGTCCTTTACGTGTGTGTGTGTGTGTGTGACAGACAGTTCCTCATCGCGACAGGAGACGACTTGTGGTAGTGTAATGAATGGTGTATATTAGAACAAAATATATAATGTTGCTATTACCGTTTGTTTTTACTATTGATACAATTATTATTATTATTATCACAAGTAGTGGTAACAGCAGTAGTAGGGAGTCTGAGTGTCTAACCTAAATTGGCACTAATGAATCTAATATATATCCAGAAAGTCTAATTAGTTCATGAGTAAATGGATCGATAATCAAATGACAAGATAAAGAAGAAAGATAATTTGATAAGAAACAGCGATAAATAATAATAATAATAATAATAATAATAATAATAATAATAATAATAATAATAATAATAATAATAATAATAATAATAAAGCTAAAATTTTACACCCTCTTAGAAGAAAAATAACCCGGTATATGCCGAAGCTCTACAACGTAAACAATCTTGTTCTCAGGTAAGTTTCCCACCTGTCCTGCCTCATTAATTAACCTGGTAACCTTGATCTCTCACTCTCACGCGGGAAAGGCATCCAAGTCCCTACCTGGGTTAATCTTTAACTTGGTAACACTATAAAATGGACGGGAACCTTCAGCACACCGGCGAGAAGGATCCCTAGGAGGTAATAGCGACTTGAACTGGGGGCCTTCAAGACGCCGCCGAGAGGGTCTTCAGTTAGCCACGTTCACTCCTTAATATATGTGGAGAAAAACTTCCTCTTCAATACATCATGGTGCATGTGTGATGATGATGATAATAATATTAATAATAATATTAATAATAAAATTACTATAAAATAAAAATGTAAAACTAAAATCTAAAAATCTGAAAATATAAATAATAACTCGAAATCTTGAAAAAAAATCATAAAAAAAACACCAAAACCGAATGAAAACATCGTCTGAGTGTTTGGAGGCCGAGAAGTAAACAAAACAAAACAAACATTCGACCTACTCCACAAAGACGTATAATTATTAATGGTGTGTACGTGGTTATACTCGACCTACTCCACAAGTGGGCTATAATTAGCTAGTGAGGTAGGTAGTAGGTAGATAGCCAGCTACCAAACAGGGAGGTACTACCGCCTGGGAAGATATTGGAAGCATAATGTGTTGTTTAATGGTAGACCCTGCTGCCATATGGCATCACGAAAATTGTGACCAAGTCCCAGGTTGCTGAACTGACTTTCTGCCTCATTTACACACAATTGCAGGGTCTTCATTATTTCTCTTAACATTGACAACATAACATACATATATATTGTTTCTCACTCTTTATCTTTTTTATTTCTTTATGGTTCTTTATTATGATTATTGCAATTATTATTATTATTATTGTTATTATTGTTATCATTATTATTTTATTATTTTTTATTTTTATTTTATTTTACTTATCTGAATAATAATAATTATTATTATTGGTATTATTATTATTATCATTACATTTTCGCCCCCCAGGCCCCGATGTGGGTCAGTGACCTGTGCCCGGGTGGGCTAATACCAGTAAAAAAAAAAAAATGCCCAGATATATGTGATATACTACACAGGGAATATAATACGCACTTAGTGGTGTGTTCAAGGGCAGATACTCAACTAACAGTGTCGGCTATTATTAGGTGGTGACATACACTATACAGGGATACGCTTCATGTAACCCATTATTAACGGCATGGAGGTGAGCACGCACATACACAGATAGGCTTTTTTGCATTCAGCTGATGAAGACTAGTTAACAAAGATTAGTTGTTGTTGTTGTTGTTTTATGGTCGAATCAAGCTGCCCCGGACAACCAGTTCAACAAATATGCATCACTGTTGTTGCTCATTATTACATTAACTGTACATGGTGTCTTAAAATACTAAATATCATAGTCTTCATCTTCCCGAAGCAATGAGGAAGATAATGAGTCGCATAAATAGACATTAATAATCGTCTGATCCTGTCTTACTGTAGTGACGCTGCAACGTGCTTAAAATTGGCATAAATTTTATGAATAAAAAAAGACTTAAGTTTACCTTTCTTTCGCTTCATTTATGATCCTCCTTATCAATTGTATGTGCGTGTGTGTGTGTGTGTGTGTGTCTGCGTGCGCATGTACGTGTGTGTGTGTTCAGCTCACTAATCTGACTATAAACACTGCGATTAATTATCAACCAGAGAACACGGAGGAGAGAGAGAGAGGGTACAAACTAGTATCACAATAAAAGATTACTATTATGGTTGTGTTAAATACGAAAAAAAAAGTCAAACGATATACGTTCTTTTCATATTAAGACCTGCATAAACTGCAGTAAAAATGAATTTGCAACCGTAAGCAATTTCCTTTGAAAAGAAAAGTTAAAAAACAAAAGTTCCCAAATTAAACATAAACGGTAATGAAACAAATACTCATGATGGTAAAATATCGTGGCGTTCAACACCTTCCATAGAACATGCAATTAAGAAAAAAATATCATGTGAAATAAATAAACATGAAAGGGTTATTTCAATCAAAACAAGCGAGAGGTGGTTGGCTGGGTGGTGGCGGGGATGTATGGGCACCGCGCGCCACTTGTTGTATAGAGGCGAGACCTTCCCGTCGGCACCCTGAAGCCCTCCGTGTCCCAGAAACCCTCTCCCTGGCCAACTGTCCCTCACTCACTCCTCACATCTTTCCCGTCTCTCGTCGGTGTGCAAAGATCAATAAAATAAGAACATCATTATAAAAATATATGTTCATTACCAATACAGTGTTAATAGTAAAGAATATGTTGATGACATGAGAGAGTCAAGGTGAGAGGTGCGGGATTCTGGGTTAATGTCGGAATGCCGGTTGGCAGTAGGTCGGGAGCCAACGATCGAAGGTTTTAAAGTAACTTGGTGCAAGCCTGCCATGCACGATATGAATCAAGCAAATGTGGCTCAGTCGTGAAACAGGCACGATGGGGGAGAGTTAGTGGCAAAGCAGACAAGAGATTCAAATTAATAGTTGGCCGTTTGTATGGGTAGACCTCTCCCCTACCCATAATTTAATGATTTGTATTTGAAACAGAGGGAATTGCAAGCAGACCAGGCGCGGAAATGCACATGGCGCGCATCAGGCAGAAGAGAGCGCTGCAAGAGAGGGGGAAGGGGGAGGAGCGTGCATGCAGACGTCAAGCACAGCTCTTGCTTGCCAGTGCACCTTGGGAGCCAACACGGTCCACACGCCTCTCATGGCGGTACGAAAGACGACAAAATCTGTCATCTTGATCCAGCATCGGAGACAACGAGCTTATCAGCTTCCTCTCCTGCTGATAAGGCAGTGCTTGTCTGCTTGAGAATACAACCGTGTGTGATATACAGCGTGGTAGTGAGTAGGCGGCGCCCGTGCTAGGCTTACCGCACCAGGCAGGCGCGACAAACCAGTGATTTTGCAGTAGTGCGAGCCATCCGCTGCGGCGTGTGGCTCTAGCATGAACCAGCAGACCACTCCGCGGATATCGATTAGCTGACGGATGAAAGTGGTGTGTGTATCGAGAAGGTGTGAAGTGTTGTGTGGTGCTGGAGGCATCAGGAGGTGTCCCCGCCTCACGGAGAAACTGTAAACAAAGCGGAGGTCATTGCGTCCCCCCGGGGATTGACGGCGGAAGTTTGTCGATGGTGAACATTCAGTCCGGTGTACCGAGTTGGGGAAGCAAATCCTCCCTAAAAATAGTGATAATCGCCTCTCTCCGGCTGGGAGCACAGCTGCACCACGGCACGTGGAAGTGTTATGACGAAACATGATAGTGAGTGTCAGGGTGCAGAGGTGTAAGCCGAAGGACACTACACCCGCCCGCTGCTGCTATTCTAGTCGCTGCCGGGGTCCAGGGGTCCAGTGCTGAATAATAAGTGATTATTACTCAACTTATCTAGTACCCCAGTCATGGATAAACAAGGAATAACCCGTCTATGTGTTTACCTGAGCTCAGAACAGAAATTCTGTCAGTGAAATCCTGTAATATACCCTCGCTGTGCTGAAATAAATTGTAGATAGAAAGGAAGTAATACATTAGTTACTACATTCATGTGCAGGCAGGAACAGCAGCAGCAACAACGGGGTAGTGGACGTGTAAACAAGGTGAGACAGCAACGTCACCAAGATTACCCTGAGTTACCAAACGCGGCAAGCGCAAGAGTGGAAGGGGAGTGAGGGCGCATCTCCTCCAACAGTACCCTGGGTAGATGAAATACGCGCACATCGCCGCCCGATTACTGCAGTACCTCTGGGGAAGCTTGTGCGCCACAGCTCCTCCCACCAGTCCTCTACGGCTTCACCTCGTCCCTCTCAGCTAAGAAAGGTCATGATGAAGGAGCGCTGTGAATTCGAGATATGCTTTTCTAAAAGGACTTATTTTTTTACCCAATTAAATTCTTCTGTTCAAATAAAGAAAAAAAATGTACAAGAAAACTTATTATTCACTTGAAGTTATAGAAAATAATTCAGTACTATCACAGTGATGAGCGACATAATACCAAGTGAAAATATGAAGGCAAGTAAATAATGTAGTGCAGGGAGCAGTACTGGTGGAGGTAATGCTGTCCTTAACAACTGTATGTGATGCTCAGATATACACAAGACTGTTCTTCTGTGGAGTGTAGTGTAGTGTAGAGGGAACCTGTGCGTCTTACAAACAGTTCTTTGTCATTCAGCGAGAATATAATATATGAAGCAGGAATTATCCTCTCCTCTGTGTTTTATAATGGTAAATTAAAAGATAAATCGTGATATATTGGTAAAATCAACACGACAGCTTTAATAAGTTGCAATTGTTCAAGAAAACAAGTGGTAATCCGAAGTTTCTTTATAAAAGTTCAGTGTGGGGAAACTTCAGCGAGCTGTACGTTTCTAAACTCCAAAGTTAATTGTAAAAAAAAAAAAAATAAAGATAGTATAAAGAAAATAGTGTAAATTGTAATGTGTTATGCTGTCTCCATATTCAAGACGATTGAATTACGAGAAGCGAATAGCGGAATGTGAAACTTGGTTTTCCAGATCTGTCTCTCGCCTATTGTAGATGATAGTACACACCAGTTACGTGAATAGCCTGTACCCAGGGTGTAGTGAATTGAAAAATGAAGTTTCTGTAATGTGGCGATTGTGAGAGAAAATTTAATAACCGAAACAGCCTTTGTCGGCGCTCGAGTGAGCGGCCGCCATCTTGTTGGGATCCCATACCTCGCAAGGGCGATGGGAAGCCGATCACAAGAACCCACGAAGGTCGCGTCTCTTTTTTATTTGTTCCCATTCTATTTTTTGTCACCTGTTTTAGTGATAATGAAATATTATTTCCCGGCAGTGGTGGAGCAGCAAGTGGAGAGTGTAGTTAAGTGAATATCGCAGTACTTGGGTGAAAAAATCTGTACTATACATTGCTAAAAGTAGTGCCTTGGAATAATGCCTTAATCGGAAATGTTAGGCTCAGTGATGTTGTGTAGTGAGTGGAAGCCTGTAAGATAATGGGGCTTGTATTTTTATTTATTATCCATGATGAAAGAAGCTAATGGGAGATGCTTTATATCAACAACACACTGAACAAGACCTCCAGAGTCAGCGCTTCCCTAGTATTAAGTGTTAACTGTTATATTAATGAAGTGATTAGTGCAGTTTAGGTAATGGTTAATGATTAAAGATTTCTCAAGTAAGTATAACCTGATTTGAGTCGTGGAGGAGGCGGTAAACACCCTCCGCCACACACTTAACCCATGAATACCTCTGGCTTATATTTGTTGACTTTTATTTTCCCTACTTCAATGCAGGCAGTCCTGTCGAAAAAATCATTCGATGAAGAGTTAGAGAAAATATCTTCCCACCTGTCTACAAAAAAAAAATCATCAAAACACTGGGTATATATCACGCATTCATTTTATATTATCCTTTTTTATTTAAACAAAAGTAATTCCTTTTATCTACATTCATGGTTTATTTGATTTGATTCTTGAGTCGTATTTTTTTATAGTGTCAAATAACGAAATAAAAATATCACCCCATAAAGTTGTGAAGAATTACTATTACTGAAGAGCGAACCTGTTGGCAAGAATTAGGAGATATAAATGTGCTGCGGCGGTGGAGAGATACTGTTACAGTTTACACCCACAGCCTAATTTATTATTCATATCACTCGAGATCAATTATTAATTTGCCTTTCACTTGAGGCCTTAATTTGACTCTTAATGATATGAACACTTCTGCCTGATCCCTTGATGGTTAAATGATATTCTCTGTATATATATTAGTATCTGTCGACAGTGTACGTGAGCTTCCTGACACATCTATTGAGGTTGTATAGAAGCAAACACTTTACTGCATTACCATTACATGTTATGGGTAATTCTGTGCTACTCATCCCCTGATTTACTCCCAAGCGTGACCCGACACCTGATTTTTTTTTATGAAATTTTCTGCTTATAAATTTACTTTTTCATTAGTCATCTTGGAAATAATCAGACGACACGTATAAGAGTACTAGAGAGGTGTGGAAGGTGATCTTGAACCAACTTATGACCTTTTGAAGTTCCCAGTTTTATAGTTCAGGGTTTTGGTTCCTTAAGTATGCTAATTCTCACCTGGAAATAAGAGTCGTCGCTCGTGCTAACATTACAGGTATTTAAACGCTAAGACAACACCCTAAAGATTGAACACTAGTTCTAAATGTTCTGAAGACACCAATAGCAATACACTCATGAGACTGTATACATTATACACTTGACTGGAACACAAACTTGAAACTCGACATACAAAAACGCACGCACACATACATACTTATTATGCTGATAACCACAAGGAAAGAAGAAAACACGAAGTTCCCAAGCGCTTTCGTGTAATTCACATCTTCAGGGGTGAGTACAGACCCCTGAAGATGTGAATTACACGAAAGCGCTTGGGAACTTCGTGTTTTCTTCTTTCCTTGTGGTTATCAGCATATACCTAGATCACGCGCACCTACAGTGATTTACTTGCATACTTATTATATAAACACTTCTTATCAAGGCAGGACATATACTCTTGATAGATGCATGGACTAAGACAATAAATATAAAAATAAACACTGACTCAGGATAACTGCGGTCTTACTTAATGCAGTCATTGAACACTTAAGACAATGCAAACATATTCTCAGGCATAAACTTACACTCAGAGTAATACATACACTGTCATGGCATTCCTTACTAGCTCAAGACATTCTGAATACACTAACGTAAAGGCGTAAAGGCCATTACATCCAAGGTTAGTCCACCTGGTAAACACCTATTGGAGGCGAGACAAGCCACAAAGACATAAAATATACAGTATATATATACACTAAGTAGGCAACATAAACACTAAGACACTCCTGTCACCCCGTACAGTGACTCTCAGGCATCGCAAGCTCTTAACACAATAAAGGCTAAACCAAACATTCACCAACGAAACGAAAACAAACTCAGTGGTTTATTTTCATTAATATAATATATGCTTGAGGTTTTTTGCCGACCATTGACTGCTTCACGTGTGACCTTAGGTAGCCACGTAAATCTTGAACTATATGGCATTAAATCTTCCCACGATGATGACACATGAATACTAACAGACAAATACTCTTAGTAAACACCACAATGAGTCTGTATGTCATGTCTAATTATGAAGTAAATGAATTCCTGACACCAAATCTTGAGTACTATAGATGATTAACGCCTTGTGTGTGTATTTGTGTGTCAATGTGAAAGTGAGAGAGAAAGACATGAGAGAAAGTAACTACGTGTGCATCACAGTCGCTATCCATCTGTATTCATGTAATGGGTCGTCTTTATACATTATGTATGGATCGTACATCATCAGTGTGTCAATACTCACCAGGATAGCGGAGCCGTTTTATATCCACACGCACAACTCAGTAAACATTTATCTCGGTCCATCAGCTGATTTCTGTCAACAAAACATTGATCTAGTCCTGGCCAGTGTCCGAAACGATTCACTCAATGTACAGTACGTTACTGTCCTCATTTACAAAAACTATTAGTTGCCAGGAGTTACTGCCTTGCTGTGTACCTTATAAGTACTCCGGTCAGCTGAGTCAACTACTACTAGACAGAGAAACTATATATGTGACGTCTGGAACTGCTTGGAAGTTGCGTGTGAGCGTAACAAAACGCACAACGTCTGACCTACAAACTACACCCGCCCTCACTCAACACTACGACCACCTCCACCCTTATCTGTCAGTACACAGCTTGCGTGATCTTGCATACCAAGCAGCGCCTCCAAGGAAAATCTGATTTTCATGCTTACAGCGCCGGAGTCGTTTACTCCCACCATATAGAGTATATCAATTATTCCTACAAGACTGTTAACGGTGAACGAGGCACAGCATAACGTCAGTTTCTTCTTTACTGTGTACTGTACTGTACCTGTCTTCATAATCTGTTACAGTGTGTTTCAATACCAGCCAGTTCTGAAGATCATATGAAATTATTGTTTAATAAATAATAAAACGAGGAGGAACACGTTATTTTCTAATGGCTTCTAACCCTGTTTTTTAAATTATCAATCATATATCAGAGTGATAGTGAATTTATCTTAAGCTGCAAGTTTTTGTCTTTTTATCCTTTAATTCACTGCGAATTTTCTGGCTGCAAATTCTTTAAAATAATATTTTACATGAAGGTTCACACTTGTTCTCCCCATTATTAACTTGCTTATAATGGCATCTTAATGTCTGTTTTCTAGATTATAAAAATAACACAAAAAATAATGTACAAATGCGCAACAATTATACAACTGCCAGGCAGAGAAGCACACCGGCGACTACAGGAGCATTTTTTCTTTATATTTTTCAAATTTAATTTCCGTCATAAGTTTATTTTCCGAAAGTACATACAATGAAAACAAATGTAAGTAGTTTTCTTATGAAGAGGGACATTTTTGTGCATAAAAATCAATTGTAAATGTCCAAATGCTTAGCTAATAAATAATATTATTTTATAGAGAAAACCAAGTTTATTATCAGTGTGCATTTTCGTCATTACGAATTGTTCTACATATATAAATAATATCCGTACTCATTCTGTAATGGCAACATCTTATTTTGGAACCAACTTGAATTACACAACAGATTTTATCGAAGTACAAACAGAAAAATAAAATTTCAAATATTTGTGAAAAACATATCAACCACTAGAAATTATTTTGGAGTGTAAACAATGGCGCCAGTATTACGGGTAAACCCTAGAAATTATAAGCATTGTCAACACCACATAGCTAATGCAACACTGCAACTTACCACTTGTAAGATGACCTCGTCTACAAATAGTGTGAAGACTTGGCTAGGAGGCACCGAGTTCTGGGCATGATTCAAGGTCCCTGTGTGCCCACTGACCTTCACGGATAACCTCACTAAGCTTACAACAAACTATCAAACTAACAACTGTTTCACTGTCAATGCCTCGTGACACATTGGATATGACACTGAACATCACCTAGATAAGTGGTTCTCAACCTTGTTTGCCCCATGCACCCCTTTCACCATATGTCAGAATGTCATTCCCCCTCCTTTCCAAGATTGTCTGCCTCAAAAAGTGCATTCCAAATAATATGTATATAATACTGAAAATCCTTTATTCTTTCCATATTAGTACATATACATTTACAATTTGACATGGATTATTTTTATAGTGGAGTTTTACAAATTAAATGCCAATTGAAAATGTTGATGGATTTATAAAACTTGAATAAAAGTAAAATAGTTTTTTTTATTTATAATGAATTACTTAACAGACCAAACTGAAGCATAATGCAATAAACAAAAAGTTCAATAGAATACCAGGGTATTGTAAATTTGTATTTAATTTTATACAGATGAAGATTACAGTCAATGAGAAACCTGTGATTGCTTTTTCTTCGCCAATTCTGGGATACGCGGAGGAGTGCTTGAAAGGGCACAACGCAGGTCATTTTCTGCCTCTAATCTACTACGTTGCTTCGCTTTAATTTGCAACAGAGTTGAAAAGCCTGACTCACAAAGATATGTCGACACAAACGGAAGCAATGCACGGATAGCTCTTTCTGCCACTTTTGGGTAGGAATCGCACATCAAGGGCCAAAATTCTGTGATTGATTTCTCATCGAACATATCTCTTGCTCCCGAATCCCCCCCGAAAACCTGAATTCCCCCCTGGTTGAGAACCCCTGACCTAGATCAAGCTAATGTGTCAAACTGTGACATTTTTGGTAGCGATATAAAGTTACGCCAAAGTTCACATAGTGAGAGCTTTAAGACAAAGCAAATGTTTACTCTCAGTATCACTCAGTTTACATTAAAGTGTCTTTTTTCACCACCTCAATGCCAGGTGTGTCTGCCTCATTGTAAACAATCTTACGTTACCCCCTGCCCCCTGTGCTGGCAGCAACACCTGACAGAGGTAGATGATGTTGATAATAACGTGGAATGTGTTGTATATTCACACTTCAGTCCACAATACAGGCTCGAACCCCTTGTCCAAACTCAGGTCTTCAGCTAATATATCCAATAGTAATAAAACGAAAATAAAAAAACATTTCATGGCCACACCGCATAACTCCTCTAGGCTTTATAACTCAGTTACTTACAGACGTGTTGGTTATCAGAGACGACATCAATATTTTTTTTTAATAATTTACATTTTCTGAGGTAATAACGATACTAACAAAACTAACAATAAATGTAACTTTCACAATCATTTATATATGATTATTATCATTATTATATTAGTATTAGTATTATTATCAGTATCATTATTAATTTTTCACCTAGTATTCAACAGTATACACTATATTAAAGCTAGACAAATCCCTGGCCTTGTACAGATATTTTTTCTTTTATGTAATACAGACGCTAGATAAATACATAGTAACTTCAGGAAATAAACATAGTCATGGACCTCAGTAACATAATGCCCTGTTCTGTGTTGCTGGATGGTCAATGTTTACAGTGTGCAGTACAGACACTTACAGCCAGCACCCAAAACTTTCCATACGCGCCTGATCGAAACTATAAAAGTGAAAGAGGTCTCATGGGCTTTAACTACCCATTAGGAGGCAGGATGACCGGCACTGTACTCAATAACCTTCACTTCTCCAACTGTAGATTTAGGTACCCATTTGTTACCGGGTGGACTGAGAGTGCTCTAGGATCAAACCAATGATCCTTACTACAGGTGACGAGTACTGCAACAAACTCAGTCGCTGCATACCTATCGGAACGGTACTAAACATCAAATGAGATATTACAGCTCTTATTAAAGGTTGGCGAGCATGTTCCAGCAAGTCACAGTGTCAAACGTATACTCGTACAAGCTGAGAGTTATGACGGACGATAAAAAATCTATACTTATACAACTAACGAAAACAAAATAGCATTGTATTTAACCTTTAATACTAATGAGGATCAAACATGTCGAGATTTAACAAGTTATGGACACCGTTCTTTACCCAACAGTCGATGCTGAGAGACAATGGGACAAGCACTGGGTATAGAGTTAGAAACAAAGCTTCAACCAATACAATGACACCCAAGGGAGGTTGTCTCTGTGTAGCGGGTACAGCCCGCACTATGGTGCTAATATTAGAATTGTTAAAACAATGTACCTAGGCTATATAAGATCTCTGATAGATTACCACGCACCAGCCCTGGTCATTCGTGACGGGAAAGGCGTTGACAAGCTCGAGAAAATGCAAAATAAAGCCCTCAGAATTATCCTAGGATGTCCCATGAGCACTAAAGTACTTAATATGAGGAAAGAACTAGGTATACCCAGTGTTAAAGATAGAATAATTGAAGTCAACCTCATGATAGCCCTGAGGCTTCTGCGTGGTGATCCTGATAACATTGTTTCCTTAAAATTGCTAGAATGTATGAACCATGGGACTACTGAGTCTAAATGGATCCAAACTACAGCTACACATATGAAGATATTTGGACTAGACCACCTGTACAAAGTTGAGACACAACAGCGCTTCCTGCCACCCTGGCGGACAGTTCCCTTCGATATCACAATACCGACGTATCCGCCTAAAAAATTAATTATACAAAGCATTTATCTCCAACACACTGCCAAATTGAGAGCCCTTGAACACATACACACTCTACAGACTGATGATAATATCACACAGACCATCTACACTGATGGATCTCTAAACACCGCCTGTGGGAGGGCTGGAAGTGCTATTGTTGTGACTCAACCTGACGGTAATATAATTGAGAAAGGAGTTAGAATTAACAACTGGGCATCCACTCTACAAACTGAATTAGTTGCCATACTCACAGCTATTAAATTCATTGAAACCACTGTTACTGACAGTCTCATCATCACTGACTCTCTATCCTCACTACTTGCCCTTGGTACCCTCGACTCAGGTTGTCACGATCTTGTCTCTGAAGCCAGACACAAATATGCGTGCCTTGTTGACCGGGGTGTCAGGGTCAAACTGTTGTGGATCCCCTCTCACATAGGCCTCATAAAACATGACAGAGTTGATGCCCTCGCCAAACTCGCGTCTAACAAAGACACCGTTGAATACAATTTGGGTCTGTCAAAAAGAACCCTTAAAACTGTAATTAGGAAAGAACTTATTGATGAGTTTGACGCAAGTAGACAAGTGCAAACAGGCACTAGTCGATCCATAGTTTACCATGATGAGATGTATCAAGTGAAACATGTATATGGAGCAAGTAACAAGATCACTAGATTACAAGATGTTGTAACCGCTAGATTAAGGTTAGGATATAAGTACCTCTGGCAGTATGTTCCTCAAGCAGATGTAAACAAAACTAAATGTAAAGTGTGTGGCCATACATATGGCCACACACTTGAACACTACGTCCTCGACTGTGTGAAGATAGAACCTTTTAGGGACAGGTCCAAGCACACTGTGTGTGAAATGGCACAACACTTCATCTCTAATGGCAAGATAGCCGACATATTAAGATTGTATCCACTTTTTTGCACTCAGTAACTATATCAGTTCTCATGTACAGAACCAAATACGCAATGTGCTTGAATACCTCCCACGTAAATGTGAATAACAAAGTGTGAGGCCAGACATACTGCCTCACACGCCTGTTCTCACGCATTTGTGAATAAGTTACCCTTTATGTATAGAACTAAACAAATAATGTAAATGAAATACTGTGTAACTTTCGGTGCCATAATATCCTGACAACCGGGGTTAATTATTATGACCCTTTGTAAACCCTACTCTGTAATCCTTTTGCGCTACCGCTCACAGGATGAGTGTGGGGTGCACAATAAAGTAGCCGCTGCAAGCGGCAAAATCAAATCAAATCTGACCTTCGCTCTTCAGGATAAATGAAATCTACGTAGAATATAAAGCTAAATTTATGTTCGCTTGTGCGTTCGTCCACAATACACAACAAAAACAATATTACGATAACTAAACACACACACACAGATTCTAGATCATAAAACACAAACGGGAAAAAAAAATATTATATTAAGCCTCCAAACTGTGCCAGCGATACTTTATGATGATAACTTGTCTCTACAACAGCTCCAGTGAGGAGTATTAGAAGTAGACAACGTTAACCTGGGAGGGACCACTATATCTTACTGTTTACACGCTCCTCCTAGAAAGATGTGTGTGTGTGTGTGTGTGTGTGTGTGTGTGTGTTTAGATAAAAATATACGTGTGTACTGACACGCCTCAGTAATAAAGATATATCTCTGTATATATGTACGCCATATACAAGCCTGTTGGTTTAGTTACAGCCGTGAATTAAAGCAACAAGAGAGAGAGTCAGCTGAACAAAACAAGAGAGGGAGGAAGAGATAATGAACATATTTTCATGAATTAATTGCCAAAGTTCACGAATACTTTCAGACAAAATCATCTACTGATTTTGTCCCTCCCGGTAAACTACGACAAACAGAAAGACAGACAAAAGTTTATTTACTCAAGATATTTTAATGCAAATTTTCAATCATATAAAGGAAAATATAAATTAAAATATACAGTGAGAACGTTTAGGTATGTGGCGATGGTGTGTGTGTGTGTTTACTGTAAAGGGTGTGGGAGTGTTGACACTTGCCGACCAGCAGGGGTGTGTAGCCGTGACGGGTGTAGGGAGGTGCAGGGGGTGTTAGAAGGGGGGTAAGGAGAGATGGGGGATAGAGAGAGAGAGAGGAGATGCAAGAGGGAGGAAGGAAGGAAGGAGGAAAAAGAGGAGGAAAGAAGGAAGAAGGGAAGGAAGGGAGGAAGAATGGGAGGAAGGAAGGAAGGAAGGAAGGAGGAAAGAGGGGAGGGTTGTAAGAGTAGAGTAAATGTCAAGAGGTAGAGAGAGAGACGATGTAAGGAGCAAAGGAAAGCATAAGGGGCAGAGGACTGGATGAAAGGAAGGAGGGAGGTGATAAAAGAGGGAGTGAATGGAAGGAGGGACGGGGTGAAGGAACTACAGGGGTTTATAGAAGGAGTAGATGGAGGGAAGGGAGGGTAGATGCTGAAATGCGTGGGAGGGTAGGGGAGGGAAGGAGGAAGGGAGGGAGGGAACCTGAGAGAGACAAGAGGCGTTGTAGAAGAAGAGTAATAGGGAGCGTCGAGCACGAATACTAGAAGGTAAGAGTGCCAGGGGAGAGAAGCATGGAGGTGGAGTGGAGGCACCAGTGGGGAGGTGGAGTGGAGGCACCAGTGGGGAGGTGGAAAGGAGGCATCAACGGGAAGGTGGAAAGGAGGCAGCACTGGGGAAGTAGAGTGGAGATAATTAAGTTACCCTGAGGGACCAATAAAAGGTAGTGTGATAGATATGAAATGGGAAAAAAAAGTGATGATCGAGTGACCATGAGAATAAACTTGGAAATGACATGGGATATTGTATAATAAAATGTGTGACGTAGGATTTGTGGTAGAAGGACCGGGTGATAATAGGGACGGAGTTTAGAACGAGCGAGAAAAATTACTCTGAAAATATACTCGTGTCTGTACACTTAAGAAAATTGTACTTAGATCATTCAAAATACTGTTCACGCTATAACACTGAACTTTAGTGAACATCCTTGGTATGAACGGCAGATATACACGTGATGTCCCTAACTGTGTGCACCAGCAAGTATGTCTGTTAAGAAAAAAATCACGTTTTGACCATTTACTCTCATATGTGATGGCGTAAATCTTCATGAACCAATTTCGTATCAGGTATCAACTATATACAAAATTTGGTTATAAATTAATCCTGGAATAAATCCCAAAGTTCAGGTAACATGAAGAAGGAAAAATTAAAACAAAGGAGATGATAAAACTCAGACAGCTAAGAACACGACCTGGGCAAGATCGCTAACCTTATCCGTCAAGCGACGGTGTTACGTTAGCCATGGTTCTGTAGTGAAAGCAGCACACTATGAGACTGAGAACAGTCACACCTCCCCCTCCGACCCTACACGTTAGCCATGGTTCTGTAGTGAAAGCAGCACACTATGAGACTGAGAACAGTCACACCTCCCCCTCCGACCCTACACGTTAGCCATGGTTCTGTAGTGAAAGCAGCACACTATGAGACTGAGAACAGTCACACCTCCCCCTCCGACCCTACACGTTAGCCATGGTTCTGTAGTGAAAGCAGCACACTATGAGACTGAGAACAGTCACACCTCCCCCTCCGACCCTACACGTTAGCCATGGTTCTGTAGTGAAAGCAGCACTCTATGAGACTGAGAACAGTCACACCTCTCCCTCCGACCCTACATGGCAGACTATCTAACCACCTTGACTTCTCATATGAAAGTCCACCTGTTTCCTACCCCCGACACCAACCTACACGACATCCAAAATTAAATTCCACCTGACCACTCACATGACAGTCCCTTGGCAGACCACCAAACGGTCCAACTTAACTCTGACACCCCACCCCCCCATCTAACACTCTCTCTGCCCCCTCCCCTCCTCTCCACTCCCCCTCCCCCAACTCACCTCCACACCAGAGTCGGGATGGGATGAAAGATACACTTCTTCCCTAGATAACGTTAAGGTGTTTAATGATCAGGTAAAATATGGTGGGTTGCTAATCTGCAAGTGATTCATTTAACCTTTTAGACTTATTTGCATACCAACATGATAAACTGAAAATAATCTCATCTCTTGTCTAAACTTAATACTGAAATCCTATTATGTCACGTCAAACATCAAGTCATCCATACAACCCTAATAGGTAAAGGTCTCCAGGTGAAACACTAATTAACTAAAGTACCTTAATGGAGTAACCGGACATGAGGGGTTACCGTCATCCCAGCATCTGATTTCAGTACTGAAAAAAAAACACACACAACAGACACAAGACCCGAGACACGGTCCTTCCCATACTAACAATGACTCACTCTACAGCAGGTGCGGGCAACAACATGGAACATTGCTAGACTCTGGACTTAATGATAGAGATTTAATCGTCAAGATGAGAATAATAAGAAAAAAAAGTATATTTACCATTGTTTTTTTCTGCATTCGCCTTGTGTTGTGATATTGCAAGGTGTGGTGACGCTGTGTGTGTGCTGATGATGATAATGAAGCTTTTGTTAGGCAGAGTTTTTGTTCTGTAATCTGGAGGTGAAAAACTGGAGGTATTGTTAGGATTCATAAGGTTGGAATAGTGTGTGTGTGTGTGTGTGTGTGTGTGTGTGTGTGTGTGTGTGTGTGTGTGTGTGTGTGTGTGTGTGTGTGTGTGTGTGTGTGTGTGTGTGTGTGTGTGTGTGTGTGTGTGTGTGTGTGAGAGAGAGAGAGAGAGAGACAACCGTCACTATGTCTGCAACCAATAATTTACCTTGGTGTTTGTTAAGTCTTGCAATTAATACATACCTGTACATACATATTATTCCCTACATCCAAACTTGAGTATACTTGAGTAATTAGCATATGAAAACTCCACCTTTTATTACCTTTTATTTAGCTAATATAACCTTCACATAATACAAATTTGTCATCAATTTCAACACAAGCCTCACTTAATTTATCTCACACCACTTTATCAACCAACTTCTATTGTGATCTGGTGACTCACTTAACTCAAATACTAGTGTCTTTACTTAATACACCTTTTCACATATCCGTTGAGACATTGTTACATAACTATTTGACAAATTTCATAACCGGAACAGACCACTTACATGTAAAAATCTTCATCTACAATCCGAAACTAAATTCGGAGCCTTTTAGTGTACTGTAGGGTTCCAGTATCATATATGCAAAAAAGAAACCTCTCCCACAGAATCCGTCGTCGTCCAGCGGCCACGACACTTGCGACCACCAACTGGTTGGCAGAGAACGAGTCTCAATTTGAAGCTAAATTATAATCCCTTGAAATGATGGGATCTGAGATCAAAATTTTTATAAAGAATTTTTTTATTGGCAATTCTTCCCTACGACCACAAGAATCCAGACAACTTAGTTATCAGAGAAGAAATATAATTTGAAGGTCTATGATAAGCCTTAAATTAGTGGATTCAACGAGTATTATATCCTGAGATAATATAGATCTTTCCGAGGACTCATTCCTGTGAACAGTAATATCTCACGATCATCTTAATTTTACACCTGTACCACGAGGAGGAGTTCATCTCATTTGCATTTGTGAAAAAATAAATTTGAAGAAATATACGAAGCTCTGAGTCACAAACTCAAAGCTTATTCAATCAATCAATCATGCCTTAGGGTTGGCAATCAAGGCTCTCCACTCCAAGGATTTTCAAGCTGCCTTTATCAATCCTGCCAGACTTTGTATCTCTCCGGGGAACCACAACTTATTACATCACGATTGAGAAGAATTTCCCTCAAGACTTCAGAGCCGAGGCCACATAAATCCAGGACTATAACGAGCAAACAGAATTAAGTCTTAGTACAGAGACGAAGACAACAAGTGGAAAAATATCTTTACATGTGGAGACAAAGCGTAAAGCTTGACCATGGTACAGTAATTGTATTTTCCACACCGGGTAGCGTGAAGAATCAATGACGTGGGGACTTGGCATTATTGTTTCCTAACTTAACCCTCTGAGTACGATGCCAACCCCCGTGAGTACAATGAATTAACCCAGAGTACGATTATTTAACACAATGAACAAGATATATTTACCCCTTGAAATAGACCAGTGGGTTAGGTATATCACCAGTTGAATACAATACCAGCCTCTGAGTACAGTAAATCAACCGAGTAAGGTACCTTAACCGCTTGAGTACGATGACTTAACCCTTTGAATGAGATGACCTATTCTTGTGGGTACGTAGACACTGTACTTATGTGGCTAAGTCACTGTACTCAGGAACAGGTCATCATATAGAAAGGGTTATAACAACGTGATCAAGGGAGTAAGCCATTGTATTCAGAGGATTAAGTATTAAGCCAACGTTCTCAAGGGGCTTAAACAACTGTAAAACTGATCCCATTAATTTGCTAAACAAGAATACGACTGTCGAAAAGTCTGAGATTGCATTGACTTGACTGACTTCAAATTAATATAAGTAATAGAAACCTGACATAACGTTTACAACAAGCCTTACGATAACATTAATGACAAAACCAAACCTCACAGCCATGACATAAACCCAAGCCTGGCATCACATTCTAACACACAAAAGAAGAACTCATGTAGCAGAGTGCAGGAATGAAGTGACACGTGTCAACAGAGGACCACACTTACAACCTTCAGGCTCAGGGTAGACTCGTAAAGTAATCACAAGACCAACACGCCCGGGGAGGTGTTACCGGGTCCAACACGTCCTCATCCCCCCCCCCCCGCCCTCAGTCAGTGTTTTTCACTTTGTTTACACGAGGAGTCTGCAAGTCTAATGAGTTCGAGTTCTACTAGGTCTTATTTCTAATGGGTATCAAGTGATAAGGAGTCTCAGTTATAGTGATCCCCCAGTTGTAATAACCCCCAGTTATAATGATAGGTCTCTGTTCTAATGGGCCTCATTTATAACGGGCCCCAGTTATAATGGACCCCCAGTTATAAGAGGCCTCACTAATCCTGGGCCTCGGCCCTCACTTGTACGTAATGGGACCCAATCACAATAGCGTTCCAGTTCTAAGAGGCATCAGTCCTAGTAAATACCACTTCTAATGGGTTCCAGACCAAAAAGTCCCTAACCTAACCTAACCTAACCTTACCTAACCTAACCTGAGGATCGATACCAGAGGTTAAGTTAGGTTAAGGCTTAGTTGGGGCCAATCTGGCTAGGGTCCATTTAGAAATGAAATCCATCAGAACTAAGACCCATTAGAGTTGGGGCCCATTAATACTGGGACCCATTAGAGATGGGGCCCATTAATACTGGGTCCCATTAGAGTTGGGGCCCATTAATACTGGGACCCATTAGAGATGGGGCTCATTAATACTGGGACCCATTAGAGATGGGGCTCATTTATACTGGGCCCCATTAGAGATGGGACCCATTTATACTGGGACCCATTCGAGTTGGGGCTCACTAATACTGGGACCTATTAGAGATGGGGCTCATTAATACTGGGACCTATTAGAGTTGGGGCTCATTATTACTGGGACACATTAGAGTTGGAACCCAATAGTACTAGGGACTATTACGACTGGGGTCTAGTGAACCAGTCTACAAATAGGCGATAAGTGGACCTTCTGGATAGACTTTCACCAATGAGAAAAAACTTTTGAAAAGAAAGAAAAAGAAAAAAAATCGATAATGAGAAAACATAAGAAGGAAAGATGGAGAAATATAGAAAGAAATGAAAATGAATAATGAATAAAGAACGAATAAGAAAGGGAACAGGAAAAATGAAAGAAAATATGAAAAGGAACGAAATATAAAAGAAAATAATGGACAGAGGACGAGAGGGAGAATACAAAAGGAAAAAGAACAAAAAAAAATAACGAACGAGAAAATAAAAAGAAAAATTAAGAAAAAACGAGAGAAAGGAAAAGAAAAAATGGATAAAAGAAAGGAAAAACCCGAAGCGAGAAAAATAAACGAATAAAACAATGAATGACAAAAGAAAAATGAAAATAAAGAATATACAGATTAAGAGAGAAATATAAAAGAGATAGGAAAAAAATAGTCGCCAAAATATATGACAAAACACAACACAACAGACCGCCCATCCACGCCCTATAACGTCCCTCAAAACTTTGGCCAGACGCGAACTGAACTCGGCCTTGCCACTTTTCCGCGGAGGGGTGGTCACACAACTCCAGGGAGGGAGAGAAAGGAAGGGAGGGAGAGAAAGGAAGGGAAGGAGAGAAAGGAAGGGAGGGAAAGAAAGGAATGGAAGGGAGAGAAAGGAAGGGGAGGGAGAGAAAGGAAGGGGAGGGAGAGAAAGGAAGGGGAGGGAGAGAAAGGAAGGGGGGGGAGAAACTAGAAAGGGAGGGAAGGAGGGAGGGAGGCAAGAAAGGGAGGGAGGCAAGGAAGGGAGGGAGGCAAGGAAGGGAGGGAGGCAAGGAAGGAAGGAAGGAGGTTGTGAAAAAAAAGAAGAGAGGAAGAGAATGAAAAAGAAAGGGGGAGAGAGAAGGAGGGAAGGAGTGGAATTACCGTAAAATTTCCGTGTGTACCTTTATCAGTGCAGTGTAAACTCCTCTATGGGATTTCACTTCATCAGGAAAGCAAAAATTTGGTGAAGGTAATATACGAAGGATTATGTAAGTGTGTGTTTTGTATTTCAGGTGGCGGCCATTTTGAAAAGAGATAAAAACGAACTCTCCATCAGTAGACTTTTTGTGTGTGATTATACTTATCGTCGGCCATTTTCAACTGAGACACAAATCAAGCACTATGGGAGTTTTAGTACAATTTATGGTATGATTATAGCGGTTATCTGTCATTCTTATATGCGATAAAACTAGAGCGCTACAAAGAACTCGAAAAGACTTTGTGGTGTGGTTGAGCAGTTGTCGGATATTTTGGAACCGAAATAAAAATAAATAAACGTAGTGCAAGTATGAAATGATGTTATTGGTCTGAATATTAAAGTTTTTGTAAATTTTTACCTGAAAAAACAATAACAACAACATACACTTGTGGTGAATATGAATAAAAAAGAAACAGTAAAGGTATTAGTGTTGAGTAGAGGCTGGTAACGACCATCACGGGACAATACTGTGTTAAGCCACTACAACGACACTCAACATTTGATACAAACTACGACTGATAAAACTACCAACTATTCTCTAACACACACACACACACACACACACACACACACGATTATACTAATACCGCATTTTTATTTCTTTATTTATTTTCTTTCTTTCTGTCTTTATTTATTTATTTAAGTCTCCCTTATGAATAATTTTACAACAGTCTTCGCCACGCACTTCGTCTCCACCAGAATCTCAACACCACATAGTCAACTGGCACCATCTACCATCATCAAGTGTGTGTTGATCACAGAAAGACGCCCACAAGAGGTCACAGGGGCATTGACAGCATAGAGTTATAACAGCCAATTCCCGGGTTGATTGAAGATGAAAAGAATCAGAACAGACCTCGTGTGCGATGTCTATATTTGGATAGAATCATCGGGGAGAGTGGTGCCGCAAACGATCGGGAATTTATATACCTATAAATAGCACACGGCTGCGTTAAAATTGCTATGAATTCGGAAAACACGCGAAATGTGGCGCGTTTGGCGGTCTGGATTGAACACCGTTTATTAGAACACGTTTACAAAATGCAAAAATTCTGAATTTGTATCGCGTAGCCGAATTTGTACCCGTGAGAAGGTAGGTGGGTGGGGGAGGCAGGTGAGAGGGTACGTAAGTGGGTGGGAGGGTAGGTAGGTGGGTGGGTGGCCAGGTGAGAGGGTACGTAAGTGGGTGGGAGGGTAGGTAGGTGGGTGGGTGGCCAGGTGAGAGGGTACGTAAGTGGGTGGTGTGGTGTGGTGGGTGGGGTACAGGTGGAGAGGTAGGTGGGTGGGAGGGTGGGTAGGGGTGGAGGTAGGTGGGTGGAGGTAGGAGGTGTGGGTGGGAGGGAGGGGGTAGGTGGGTGGAGGGCAGGTAGGTGGGTGAGAGGGGTAGGTAGGTGGGTGGGAGGGTAGGTAGGTGGGGTGGGAGGGAGGCAGAGGTGGGTGGGAGGTAGGTGGGTGGGAGGAGGGGTAGGCAGGTGGGGGAGGGTAGGTGGTGGAGGAGGTAGGTGGGTGGGTGTACAGGTGTGGGAGGTTGGTAGGTGGGTACAGGGTGGGAGAGGGGTAGGTGGGTGGGTGGGAGGGTAGGAGAAGTGGGGTGAGGGTAGGGTAGGCGGGGTGGGAGGGGTAGGTGGGTGGGAGGGGTAGGTAGGTGGGGAGGGTTAGGTGGGTGGGAGGGTTAGGGTGGGTGGGAGGAGGGTAGGTGGGTGGGAGGGTAGGTGGGTGGGAGGGTAGGTAGGTGGGTGGGAGGGTTAGGTAGGTGGGTGGGAGGGTAGGTGGGTGGGAGGGTAGGTAGGTGGGTGGGTGGGTGGGTAGCCAGGTGAGAGGGTGGGTGGGAGGGTGGGAGGGTCTGTCTGTCTGTCTGGGGAACTATCTCGCCACCAGCCAAACTCTAAATTATTTCTTCCTCTCCAACTAATTTTGTTTTTGCCTTTTGTACATTTTGCAAAAAAGTGAACAAAATCGCTAAAGAAGAAGACTTATCGTGGAAGGAAGGAGGAGTCTGATGGCCAAAAGATGCAAATGATCATTGATTCCGGTGCAGACTGAGTTGAATTGTTTTGTTCGATAAATCTCTTCAACAGTTAGGAAAAAAATTGTAAAAATTCAATGTTGAAAAGATGGAATAACCTGACGGCACCAACTCCCTTCCCTTCCCTTCCTCTCTCTCTCTCATACCCCTCCCTTCCTTTACCCCACCCCTTCCCTCCCATTGTCCTACCATTCCTCCCCTGTTGGCCCTCCTATTAGAGAAAGAAAACAATATATTATTTTTGGAAGGGGTAACTGTCATAAAAAGTTGTGTTCCTTGTTGATGTGTGTGTGTGTGTGTGGGATGCAGAGAGCAGGAAAGAAGTGAAAGGAAAAGTACGGTTGGAGGGGAAGGAAGAGGTAAAGTGTTGAGAGTGAGACGTGTGGAATAATTGAGAGAGAGAGAGAGAGAGAGAGAGAGAGAGAGAGACACTATACACACACAAAAAAAGAAATGAAAACATAATAATACAAAAATAAATTGTCATAGTCGAAGGTGCAGTCATCGATATAAAGTACTCGGTCTACTAATTCTGAACTATTGACAGAAAAATACGAGACAAATAAGCCGACAAATTGAGCCATTAAAGGTCTCTCATGAACTTCTGCCGCTACAGTAGGAATAAACACTAGTAATTGATATACTGGTAAAATAAAACCCCCACACACAGACCACCGAACTAAAAGCTTCCGGCGATAAATAAATTAATATATCCGGTAATTTAGATAAAATTTCGATAAAGTGATAATTTATATACATTTTTATATATTTTTTTTAAATTTAAACTTGACTGCAAATAAGAACTATCATATAAATAATCACACTGTAAAATATAAATAAATAGCATAATTATTAACTTAATATTTTTTAACTTTGCCCTAAACTTTACAAGGGAACTTTACCGGGTACAACTGGACGGTCTCCTACGCTACATGACTCTGAACACACGAGAGAACTAAACACATAACTCACGATTCTTCTTCATATGTGTATTGTGTTTTATATATTCATTTATTGTCTTATTCTCTCTATGTTCAAAATATTCACTGGGGGTAAAAATAACAGCACGGATACAACACACTAATAACTAATCCTATTTTTTTTTAGCACGAAAGAACCATCATGGCCGGCACTGTATACTAAAAATCACCCACTTTCCCCAGATGCAAAGTTAGGTACCAATTCACAGATGGGTGAACTGGGAATCCACTAAGTGCAAGCCAATAATCCTAGGAATATGAAGCGAGAATTGTATCTACTCAGCCACAGCACACCTCTGGTCGGCAATAATCCGCTAAAAAAAGTCTTTTATCTTTACATAGAGGGAACATAATGATGTACAACTCGTGTCAAACGCTGCATTAGGTTACGTCGTATAGTTTAGTACAGTAAAAAAAAAAAAAAAACCTGAACAGAGGAGCGACGGTCAGCTGAAAGTGAACCAAGTCGATGTGCCATTGTAGTTTGATGTCCACCCTCACTACGCACGACCAGAATCTACATAATACTCAATAAACAACGACTAGACACGAGGCCTGTTAGAGGGGTTCTTCTTTACTCTTAAATCTATCAAAAGCTCGAGATTAGCAAGACCCAGAGAGGGCGAGGAGAAGACTACGAAGAGGTTAAGGGTGAAAAGGGCTGGAGGAACTGTAAAGAGAGAGAGAGAGAGAGAGAGAGAGAGAGAGAG
>NW_024752465.1:0-14360 GCF_018991925.1 Homarus americanus
TCTGTGATTTTGATTGTGTTTTCGACCGCATAAGGATGACCTTACTGGGTGCGGTTGCCCAGTGAGGTTGCGTTTAAACACACACACACACACACACACACACACCTCCCTAAATTGTTGCTTATGATGTGAACTTAACGTAATCCAACCCTCGTTGCTCGTTGTAATTGTCACCAGGTAAACTAATTAGCAGTTTCCCGGTACAAAACCTGCTTTGAAGTTTACCAGGGAGAGGTGAGGGGCGTAGAGGACATGGGTGGGGTACTAACGCGTGTCGCCGATGCCGTTATTCGTGCCTCGTTTGCTGCAGGTGACAGGTGTGATATAAGTGTCTGTGTGGTAGTCATCTTCATCCTCTATTTACCTGGCAGAAGGGGGATGACGAGAGGTAGAACAGTTAGATATGAGGGTGGAGGAGGATAGTGGTTCTTTCACAGTTAATATACATGAAAATAATCCAGTGGCTGTTTGGAGCGACCCCATACTGTAACATTACCAGAGTTGTGTGTGTGTGTGTGTGTGTATAGGGCAGGTGTACCTCACGCACCACCACCACTGCCTCACCTGTCATCTTTGCTACAAAACATGAATATTACGAGGCAGTCGTTGGTGATCACTCATATTAACGTAAATTGAGTATCATAATATGTTATGAATGTCTCACATCTTGAGGCACTGCGGGTGTTGCCTCACATTACTGGGATAATAAACAACAAGCGGGAGTTATTCGATTGTTGTGATAGTGTGTTTTTGTTTCTCCGTCAGTGAATATGTGAGTCAGTTATTCAATGTCATTCACGCATAAAACTTATGATACAACTAATAAAACTAAATGAAATATTTCCATTTAGTATTTTTTTATATCATATTACCATAAAGCACAAGCCATAGTTTAATTAATTAATCAATTTACTTTCCGCTACATCAAAACCAGGTCATTCTCGAAAAAAAAATTATATCAACGAAAAATGTAAGTTTTAGGCACATTAATTTTTTACCTGTTGAAATAAATCACACTTGTCTTATTGGTCGTCCTGGTGTGAGAAGATCTGTCTATCTTTCTATTATAAATATTATTATGATTATTATTATTATTATTATTATTATTATTATTATTATTATTATTATTATTATTATTATTATTATTATTATTATTATTATCATTATAATCTCTCACCTTCGCCTACGAGATATGAAGACAGGTGAGGCCAGTTATCTTCGACTGATACTGAAATAAAGTTACTCTTTATTATACAGGTATAAAACCCACCTGGTGGCCATTGCAATATACCACCTCCGCCCTTTATTTACAAACACCACCTTCTTGCCGTCACCTGCACTGTAACTGTAGTGCCACTGTACCCTCACTATGGTACCACTGTACCCTCACTGTGGTGCTACTGTATCCTCACTGTGGTGACACTGTACCATCACTGTGGAGCCACTACCATCATTGTGGTACCACTGTACCCTCACTGTTGTGCCACTATACCCTCCCTGTGCTGTCACTGTATCCTCACTGTGGTGCTACTGTACCCTCCCTGTGGTGCTACTGTACCCTCACTATGGTGTTACTGTACCTCTCACTCTGGCGCCACTGTACCCCTACTGTGGTGCTACTACCCTCACTATGGTGTTACTGTACCCTCAATCTGGCGCCACTTTGCCCTTACTGTAGTGTTACTGTACCCTCACTCTGGCGCCACTGTACCCTCACTATGGTGTTACTGCACCCTCACTGTGGTACCACTGTACCCTCACTGTGATGCCACTGCACCCACACTGTGGTGCCATTGTACACTGCTGTGGTGCTACTGTAACCTCACTGTGGTGCCATTGTACCCTCACTGTGGTGTTACTGTACCCTCACTGTGGTGTTACTGTACCCTCATGTGTTACTGTGCCACTGTGGTGTTACTGTACCCTCAC
Source organism: Homarus americanus (assembly GCF_018991925.1). Taxonomy (NCBI): domain Eukaryota; kingdom Metazoa; phylum Arthropoda; class Malacostraca; order Decapoda; family Nephropidae; genus Homarus; species Homarus americanus. The sequence continues at coordinate 1,930 of NW_024752465.1, forward strand.
TGTGGTGTTACTGTACCTCACTGTGGTGTTACTGTACCCTCACTGGTGTACTGTACCCTCACTGTGGTGTTACTGTACCCTCACTGTGGTGTTACTGTGCCCTCACTCTGGGGCCACTGTACCCTCACTCTGGTACCACTGCACCCTCACTGTGGTGTTACTGTACCCTCACTGTGGTGTTACTGCCTCTGGTGTTACTGAACCTCACTGTGGTGTTACTGTGCCCTCACTGTGTGCTACTGTGCCCTCACTGTGGTACTGTACCTTCACTGTGGTGTTACTGTACCCTCACTGTGGTGTTACTGTACACTCACTGTGATGTTACTGTACCCTCGCTGTGTGTTACTGTGCCCTCACTGTGGTGTTACTGTATCCTCACTGTGGTGTTACTGTATCCTCACGTGGTGTTTTCCCTCACTGTGGTGTTACTGCACACTCACTGTGATGTTACTGTACCCTCACTGTGGTGTTACTGTACCCTCACTGTGGTGTTACTGTACCCTCACTGTGGTGTTACTGTACCTCACTGTGGTGTTACTGTATCCTCACGTGGTGTTACTATACGCTCACTGTGGTGTTACTGTACCCTCACTGTGGTGTTACTTTACCCTCGCTGTGGTGTTACTGTGCCCTCACTGTGGTGTTACTGTATCCTCACTGTGGTGTTACTGTACCCTCACTGTGATGTTACTGTACCCTCACTGTGGTGTTACTGTACCCTCGCTGTGGTGTTACTGTGCCCTCACTGTGGTGTTACTGTACCTCACTGTGGTGTTACTGTACCTCACTGTGGTGTTACTGTATCCTCACGTGGTGTTACTGTACTCACTGTGATGTTACTGTACCCTCACTGTGGTGTTACTGTACCCTCGCTGTGGTGTTACTGTGCCCTCACTGTGGTGTTACTGTGCCTCACTGTGATGTTACTACACCTCACTGTGGTGTTACTGTACCCTCGCTGTGGTGTTACTGTGCCCTCACTGTGTGGTGTACCCTCACTGTGGTGTTACTGTGCCCTCACTGTGGTGTTACTGTACCCTCACTGTGGTGTTACTGTACCCTCGCTGTGGTGTTACTGTGCCCTCACTGTGATGTTACTGTACCCTCACTGTGGTGTTACTGTACCTCGCTGTGGTGTTACTGTGTCCCTCACTGTGGTGTTACTGTACCCTCACTGTGGTACTGTACCCTCACTGTGGTGTTACTGTACCCTCACTGTGGTGTTACTGTGCCCTCACTGTGGTGTTACTGTATCCTCACTGTGGTGTTACTGTACCTCACTGTGGTGTTGCTAACCCTCACTGTTGTGTTACTGTACCTCACTGTGATGTTACTGTACCCTCGCTGTGGTGTTACTGTACCTCACTGTGGTGTTACTGTACCCTCACTGTGGTGTTACTGTGCCCTCACTGTGGTGTTACTGTACCCTCACTGTTGTGTTACTGTACCCTCAATGTGGTGTTACTGTGCCCTCACTGTGGGGTGTTTATATACCCTCACTGTTGTGTTACTGTACCCTCACTGTGATGTTACTGTACCCTCGCTGTGGTGTTACTGTACCCTCACTGTGGTGTTACTGTACCCTCACTGTGGTGTAACTGTACACTCACTGTGATGTTACTGTACCCTCACTGTGGTGTTACTGCACCCTCGCTGTGGTGTTACTGTACCCTCAATGTGGTGTTACTGTACCTTCACTGTGGTGTTGCTATACCCTCACTGTTGTGTTACTGTATCCTCACTGTGGTGTTACTGTATCCTCACTGTGATGTTACTGTACCCTCACTGTGGTGTTACTGTACCCTCACTGTGGTGTTACTGTACCTTCGCTGTGGTGTTACTGTATCCTCACTGTGGTGTTACTGTATCCTCACGTGGTGTTACTATACCTCACTGTGGTGTTACTGTACCCTCACTGTGGTGTTACTGTACCTTCACTGTGGTGTTACTGTACCTTCACTGTGGTGTTGCTATACCCTCGCTGTGGTGTTACTGTACCCTCACTGTGGTGTTACTGCCACTGTGGTGTTACTGTACTCACTGTCTACCCTTGTGGTGTTGTACCCTCACTGTGGTGTTCTGTACCTTCACTGTGGTGTTGCTATACCTCACTGTGTGTTACTGTACCCTCACTGTTGTGTTACTTGCCCTCACTGTGGTGTTACTGTACCCTCACTGTGGTGTTACTGTACCCTCACTGTGATGTTACTGTACCTTCACTGTGGTGTTGCTATTACCCTCACTGTGGTGTTACTGTACCCCTCACTGTGGTGTTACTGTACCCTCACTGTGGTGTTACTGTACCCCACTGTGGTGTTACTGTACCTCACTGTGGTGTTGCTATACCTCGCTGTGTGTGTTACTGTACCCCACTGTGGTGTTATCTACCCTCACGTGGTGTTACTGTACCTTCACTGTGGTGTTGCTATCACCCTCGCTGTGGTGTTACTGCACCTCACTGTGGTGTTACTGTACCTCACTGTGGTGTGTTACTGTACCTTCACTGTGTGTTGCTGTACCTCACTGTGGTGTTACTGTACCCTCACTGTGGTGTTACTGTACCTTCACTGTGGTGTTACTGTACCCCTCACTGTGGTGTTACTGTACCCTCACTGTGGTGTTACTGTACCCCTCACTGTGGTGTTACTGCACCTTCACTGTGGTGTTGCTATACCTCGCTGTGGTGTTACTGTACCCTCACTGTGGTGTTACTGTACCTCACTGTGGTGTTACCACCCCTCACTGTGGTGTTACTGTACTCTCACTGTGGTGTTACTGTACCCTCACTGTTGTGTTACTGTATCCCTCACACTGTGGTGTTATTGTACCTCACTGTGGTGTTACTGTGCCCTCACTGTGGTAGTTACTGTGCCCCTCACTGTGGTGTTACTGTACCTTCACTGTGGTGTTGCTATACCTCACTGTGGTGTTACTGTACCTCACTGTGGTGTTACTGCACCTCGCTGTGGTGTTACTGTACCTCACTGTGGTGTTACTGTATCCTCACTGTGGTGTTACTGTACCCCTCACTGTGGTGTTACTGCACCTTCACTGTGGTGTTACTGTACCCTCACTGTGGTGTTACTGTGCCCTCACTGTGGTGTTACTGTACCTTCACTGTGGTGTTACTGTACCCTCACTGTGGTGTTACTGCACCTCACTGTGGTGTTACTGTACCTCACTGTGGTGTTACTGTACCTCACTGTGGTGTTACTGTACCCCTCACTGGTGTTACTGTAACCTCACTGTGGTGTTACTGTGCCCCTCACTGTGGTGCTACTGTGCCCTCACTGTGGTGTTACTGTACTTCACTGTGGTGTTACTATACCCTCACTGTTGTGTTACTGTACCTCACTGTGATGTTACTGTACCTCACTGTGATGTTACTGTACACCTCACCGTGGTGTTACTGCACTTCACTGTGGTGTTACTGCACCTCACTGTGGTGTTACTGTACCCCTCACTGTGGTGCTACTGCACTCACTGTGATGTTACTGCACCCTCGCTGTGGTGTTACTGACACCTCACTGTGGTGTTACTGTATCCCTCACTGTGGTGTTACTGTAACCTCACTGTGGTGTTACTGCACCGCTGTGGTGTTACTGTACCCCTCACTGTGGTGTTACTGCACCCTCACTGTGGTGTTACTGCACCCTCGCTGTGGTGTTACTGTACCTCACTGTGGTGTTACTGTATCCTCACTGTGGTGTTACTGTGCCCTCACTGTGGTGTTACTGTACCTTCACTGTGGTGTTACTGCACCCTCACTGTGGTGTTACTGTACACTCACTGTGATGTTACTGTACCCTGTGGTGTTACTCGTACCCTCACTGGTGTTACTGTATCCTCACTGTGGTGTTACTGTACCCTCACTGTGGTGTTACTGTGCCTCACCTGGCGCTATTGTGCCCCTCACTGTGGTGTTACTGTATTTCACTGTGGTGTTACTGTACCCTCACTGTGGTGTTAAAGTACGCTCACTGTGATGTTACAGTACCCTCACAATTGTGGTGTTACTTTATACGCTCACTGTGGTGTTATTTGTTGTATTCCTCACGTGCTGCCTGCACCTCACTGTGGTGTTACTATACGCTCACTGTGGTGTTACTGTACCCTCACTGTGGTGTTACTGTACCCTCACTGTGGTGTTACTGCACCTCACCGGTGTTACTGTGCCCCTCACTGTGGTGTTACTGTACCCTCACTGTGGTGTTACTGCACCCTCACTGTGGTGTTACTGCACCTCACTGTGGTGTTACTGTGCCCCTCCCGTGGTGTTACTGTACCTCACTGTGGTGTTACTGTACCCTCACTGTGGTGTCACCACCTTCACTGTGGTGTTATTGCAATTTACGCCGTGGTATATTTGCATCTCGCTGGTGTTACTGTACCTCACCGTGGTGTTACTGTACCCTCACTGTGGTGTAACTGTGCCCTCACTGTGGTGTTACTGTACCCCACTGTGGTGTTACTGTACCCTCACTGTGGTGTTACTGTGCCCCTCACTGTGGTGTTTCATACGCTCTCTGTGTGGTGTTACTGTGCCCTCACTGTGGTGTTACTGTACCCCTCACTGTGGTGTTACTATACGTCACTGTGGTGTTACTGTACCTCACTGTGTTAATGTTGTACCCTCACCGTGGTGCTACTGCATCCTCACTCTGGCGCCATTGTGCCCTCACTGTGGTGTTACTGTACCCTCACTGTGGTGTTACTGTACCCCACCGTGGTGTTACTGTATCCTCACTGTTACTTATACGCTCACTGTGGTGTTACTGCACCACTGTGGGGTTACTGTACCCCTCACTGTGGTGTTACCATACGCTCACTGTGGTGTTACTGCACCCCTCACTGTGGTGTTACTGTAATTCCTCACTGTGGTGTTACTATACGCTCACTGTGGTGTTACTGTACCTCACTGTGGGTTACTGTACCCTCACTGTGTAGTGCTACTGTACCCTCACTGTGGTGTTTCGTACCCTCACTGTGGTGTTACTGCACCTCTCACTGTGGTGTTACTGCACCCTCACTGTGTTACCATACGCCTCACTGTGGTGTTACTGTACCCTCACTGGTGTTGCCTGTACCTCGCCCTGTGGTGTTACTGCACCCTCACTGTGGTGTTACTGCATCCTCACTGTGTGTTACTGTACCCTCACTGTGTGGGGTTACTGCACCTCACTGTGGTGTTACTGTACCACACTGTGTGGTGTTACTTCGTGCCCTCTGTGGTGTTGCCTGCAAATTTCACCGTGTGTGTTACTGTGCCCCTCATTGTAGGTGTTACCAACCACCAGCCAGTTCCTCACTGTGGTGTTACTGTGCCATCACTGTGGTGTTACTTACCTCACTGTGGGAGCACAGTGCTCTACTGTGGTGTTACTGTGCCCCACTGTGTTGCATTGCACCCCTCACTGTGGTGTTACTGTGCCCTCCTGTTGTGTTACTGTACCCTCACTGTGGTGTTACTGTGCCATCACTGTAGTGTCACGCATCACTGTGGTGTTACTGTACCCCACCTGTGGTGCTACTGTGCCCTCACTTGTGGGAAAGCTACCAGCACCCTCACTGTGGTGTTACTGTACCCTCACTGTGGTGTTACTGTGCCCCTCACTGTGGTGTTACTGTACATTCACTGGTGTTACTGCACCCCTCACTGTGGTGTTACTGTACCCTCACTGTGGTGTTACTGCACCTCACCGTGGTGTTACTGTACCTCACTGTGGTGTTACTGTACCTTCACTGTGGTGTTGCCATACACCACCGTGGTGTTACTGCACCCTCACTGTGGTGTTACTGTACCCTCACTGTGGTGTTACTACCCCACCGTGGTGTTACTGCTGTACCCTCAAACGTGGCATTGCACCACTGTTACCCCCGCCCGTGGTGTTACTGCACCACGGTGGCGCCACTGTTCCTTATCATCGGTACCACTCACTGTGGTACCACCATACCCCTCTTCAGCCCGGTACCACTATACCCTCACTGTGATGCCACTGTACCCCTCACTGTGGTACCACTATACCTCACTGTGGTGCCACTGTACCCCACTGTGGTACCTTTATACCCCACTGTGGTACCACTATACCTCATCGTGATGCCACTGTACCTCACTGTGGTACCACTGTAGTCGCCTCACTGTGGTGCCACTGTCCCTCACTGTGGTACCAATACCCCATTGTGGTACCTCACTATAATTCTCACTGTGATGCCACTAGCTCCCACTGTGGTACCACTATACCCTCACTGTGGTGCCACTGTACCTCATAATTGTAGTACCTTTATAATTCATCAGGTACCACTATACCCTCACTGTGATGGGTACTGTACCTCTAATTGTGGTAACCACTATGCCTCATCCGTGCCACTGTAATTCCCTCACTGTGTGCACCATTATACCTCTGTCAGGAACCACCATACCCTCACTGTGATGCCACTCGTACCCCTCACACTGTGGTGCTACTCGTACCCTCACCGGTGCCACCAGCCTCACTGTGGTACCACTACACCACTGTGGTGCCACTGTACCCCACCTGTGGCACCATTAGGCACTACATTGTGGTACCACCATACCCCTCACTGTGATGCCACTGTACCCTCACTGTGGTACCACTATACCTCACTGTGGTGCCACTGTACCCTCACTGTGGTACCATTATACCCCTCACTGTGGTACCACTCATACCCTCCTGTGATGCCACTGTACCCTCACTGTGGTGCTACTGTACCCTCACCACTACCTTCTCTAGGCAGGCTGTTCCCATGCCCACCCAATTAAATAAATATAAATTAAGACATTTTTCATGTGAAAAAAATGTTGTGGTACCTCTCGCGCCTCCTGCCTCTCCGGCCATGGCCTCACCACCACCACCACCACCAGACAGTCAACACGTTGACGTTAAGAAAAACGAGAAAGTCGTGAAGAAACTCCAAGAGACCGATGAGGCTGATTCACCGGTCATATCAAATGGCTCAGTGACGTACAGTGTGTGTGTGTGTGTGTGTGTGTGTGTGTGTGTGTGTGTGTGTGTGTGTGTGTGTGTGTGTATGTGTGTGTGTGTGTGTGTGTGTGTGTGCGTGCGTGCGTGTGTGTGTGTGTGTGTGTGTGTGTGTGTGTGTGTGTGTGTGTGTGTGCGTGCGTGTGTGTGTGTGCGTGCGTGCGTGCGTGCGCGTGCCTGCGTGCGTACCCGGTTATCATTGCAGATGCCCAGAATGGAAAAGGTATACGTTAGGGTAGGGTAAGGTATACGTTAGGTAGAGGTAAAGGTATACGTTAGGGTAGGAGTAAGGTATACGTTAGGGCAGAGTAAGGTATACGTTAGGGTAGGGTAAGGTATACGTTAGGGTAGAGTTAAGGTATACGTTAGGGTAGGGTAAGGTATACGTTAGGTAGGAGTAAGGTATACGTTAGGGTAGGAGTAAGGTATACGTTAGGGTAGAGTAAGGTATACGTTAGGGGCAGGGTAAAGGTATACGTTAGGGTAGGATAAGGTATACGTTAGGGTAAAGGTATACGTTAGGGCAGGGAAAGGTATACGTTAGGGTAGAGTTAAGGTATACGTTAGGGTAAGGTAAGGTATACGTTAGGGTAGGGTAAGGTATACGTTAGGGTAGAGATAAGGTATACTCTAGGGTAAGGTAAAGGTATACGTTAGGGTAGGGAAGAGGTATACGTTAGGGCAGGGTAAGGTATACGTTAGGATAAGGTATACGTTAGGGTAAGGTAAGGTATACGTTAGGGTAGGAGTAAGGTATACGTTAGGGTAGGGTAAGGTATACGTTAGGGCAGAATAGGGTATACGTTAGGGCAGGAGTAAGGTATACGTTAGGGTAGGGTAAGGTATACGTTAGGGTAGGTTATACGTTAGGGTAGGGTAAGGTATACGTTAGGGCAGGGTAAGGTATAGGTTAGGGTAAGTAAGGTATACGTTAGGGTAGGGTAAGGTATACGTTAGGGCAGGGGTAAGGTATACGTTAGGGCAGGGTAAGGTATACGTTAGGGTAGGTATACGTTAGGGTAAAGGTAAGGTATACGTTAGGGAAGAGTGAGGTATACGTTAGGGCAGGGGTAAAGGTATACGTTAGAGGCGGGGTAAAGGTATACGTTAGGGCAGGAGTAAGGTATACGTTAGGGGTAGAGATAGGGTATACGTTAGGGCAGGGCAAGGTATACGTTAGGGCAGTATAAGGTATACGTTAGGGTAGGGAAGGTATACGTTAGGGCAGGGAGTAAGGTATACGTTAGGAATTAAGGTATACGTTAGGGTAATTAAGGTATACGTTAGGGTAGGGGTAAGGTATACGTTAGGGCAGGGTAAGGCATACGTTAGGGCAGGGTAAGGTATACGTTAGGGTAAGGTAAGGTATACGTTAGGGTAGGGTAAGGTATACGTTAGGGCAGGGAGTAAGGTATACGTTAGGGTAGGGTAAAAGGTATACGTTAGGGCAGAATAGGTATACGTTAGGGCAGGGTAAGGTATACGTTAGGGCAGGGTAAAGATATACGTTAGGGCAGGGTAAGGTATACGTTAGGGCGGGGTAAGGTATACGTTGAGGGCAGAATAAGGTATACGCTAAGAACAGAGTAAAGGTATACGTTAGGGTAGGGTAAGGTATACGTTAGGGTAGAATTAAGGTATACGTTAGGGTAGGATTAAGGTATACGTTAGGGTAAAGGGTAAGGTATACGTTAGGATAGGGTAAGGTATACGTTAGGGTAAGTTAAGGTATACGTTAGGGGTAGGGTAAGGTATACGTTAGGGAAAGGTAAGGTATACGTTAGGGTAAGGTAAGGTATACGTTAGGGTAAGGTAAGGTATACGTTAGGGTAGGGTAAGTTATACGTTAGGGTGGGTAAAGATACGTTAGGGTAAGGTAAGGTATACGTTAGGGTAAGGTAAGGTATACGTTAGGGTAGGGTAAAGGTATACGTTAGGGTAAGTATAAGGTATACGTTAGGGTAAAGGTAAGGTATACGTTAGGGTAAGATAAGGTATACGTTAGGGTAAGGGTAACATATACGTTAGGGTAGAGATTGGTATACGTTAGGGTAGGTAGGGTATACGTTAGAATTAGGTATACGTTAGGGTAAGGTAAGGTATACGTTAGGGGTAAAGATGGGTATACGTTAGGGTAGGGTAAGGTATACGTTAGGGGTAAGGTAAGGTATACGTTAGGGTAGGGTAAGGTATACGTTAGGGTAGGTAAGGTATACGTTAGGGTAAGGTAAGGTATACGTTAGGGTAGAAGTGGAGTATACGTTAGGGTAAGGTAAGGTATACGTTAGGGTAGAATTAAGGTATACGTTAGGGTAAGGTATGGTATACGTTAGGGTAAGGTAAAGGTATACGTTAGGGGTAAAAGGTATACGTTAGGGTAGGGTAAGGTATACGTTAGGGTAGGAGTAAGGGTATACGTTAGGGTAGAGATTAAGGTATACGTTAGGGTAAGGAGTAAAAGGTATACGTTAGGGTTGGGGTAAAAGGTATTCGTTAGGGTAAGGGTAAGGTATACGTTAGGGTAGGTGGCGATACAGAAGGTGGGTATGTGGTGGGTAAGTGCCATTGGTGGTATACGTTAGAGGGTAAGGTAAGGTATACGTTAGGGTAATGTATACGTTAGGGTAGGGTATGGTATACGTTGGGTAGGAGTAAGGTATACGTTAGGGTAGAATTAAGGTATTTGTTAGAGATGAGTAAGGTATACGTTAGGGTAGGGTAAAGGTATACGTTAGAATTGGGTATATGTTAGGGTGGAGTAAAGGTATACGTTAGGGTAAGGTAAGGTATACGTTAGGGGTAAGGTAAGGTATATACGTTAGGGGTAAGGTAAGGTATACGTTAGGGTAAGGTAAAGGTATACGTTAGGTAAAAGGTATACGTTAGGGTAAGGTAAAAGGTATACGTTAGGAGTAAGGTAAGGTATTCGTTAGGTTAAGGTAAGGTATACGTTAGGGTAGGTAAGGTATACGTTAGGGTAGGGTAGGTATACGTTAGGGTAAGGTAAAGGTATACGTTAGGGTAAAAGGTAAGGTATACGTTAGGGTAAGGTAAAAGGTATACGTTAGGGTAAGGTATACGTTAGGGTAAGGTAAGGTATACGTTAGGGTAAGGGTAAAGGTATACGTTAGGGGTAAGGTAAGGTATACGTTAGTGTGAGGGTAAGGTATACGTTAGTGTGGGTAAGGTATACGTTGAGTGTAGGGTAGGTATACGTCAGGGTGAGATAGGTATACGTTAGGGTAGGGTAAGGTATACGTTAGTGTAGGGTAAGGTATACGTTAGGGCGGGGTAAGGTATACGTTAGGGTAAGGTAAGGTATACGTTGGTGTAGGGGTAAGGTATACGTTAGGGTAAGGTAAGGTATACGTTAGGGTAGGGTAAAGGTATACGTTAGGGTAGGGTAAGGTATACGTTAGGGTAGGGTAAGGTATACGTTAGGCGGGAGTAAGGTATACGTTAGGGTAGGGTAAGGTATACGTTAGGGCGGTAAGGTATACGTTAGGGTAGGGTAAGGTATACGTTAGGGTGGAGTAAGGTATACGTTAGGGTAGGGTAAGGTATACGTTAGGGTAAAAGTAAGGTATACGTTAGTGTAGGGTAAAGGTATACGTTAGGGGTAAGGTAAAGGTATACGTTTGTGGGGTAGATATACGTTAGGGTAAGGTAAAGGTATACGTTAGGGTAAGGTAAGGTATACGTTAGGGCAGAGGTAAGGTATTCGTTAGGGTAGGGAGTAAGGTATACGTTAGGGCAGAGTTAAGGTATACGTTAGAGGGTAAGGTTAGGTATACGTCAGTGTAGGGTAAGGTATACGTTAGGGTAGAGTAAGGTATACGTTAGGGGTAAGGTAAGGTATTCGTTAGGGTAGGGTAAAGGTATACGTTAGGGTAGGTAAGGTATACGTTAGGGTGAATTAAGGTATACGTTAGGGTAGGGTAAGGTATACGTTAGGGCAGGAGTAAGGTATACGTTAGGGTAGGGTAAGGTATACGTTAGGGCAGGAATAGGTATACGTTAGGTTAGGGTAAGGTATACGTTAGGGCAGAGATGAGATACGTTAGGGCAGGGGTAAGGTATACGTTAGGGTAAGGTATACGTTAGGGTAAGGTAAAGGTATACGTTAGGGTAGAATTATAAGCGTTAGGGCAGGGTAAGGTATACGTTAGGGCAGGAGTAAGGTATAAGTTAGGGTAAGGTAGGTATACGTTAGGGTAGGGTGGGTATACGTTAGGGCAGAGATGGAGTATACGTTAGGGCAGGGTAAAGGTATACGTTAGGGCAGGAGTAAAGATACATTAGGGGGCAGAATTAAGGTATACGTTGGGTAGGATATACGTTAGAGGTAAGGTAAAGGTATACGTTAGGGCAGGGTAAAAGGTATACGTTAGGGTAAAGGTAGCATTAAGGGTAGGGTAAAAGGTATACGTTAGGGTAAGGTATACGTTAGGGTAGGGTAATGTATGCGTTAGGGTAAGGTATGTTAGGGGTAAGGTGAGGGTATACGTTAGGAGTAAGGTATACGTTAGGGTAGGGTAAGGTATACGTTAGGGTAAGGTAAGGTATACGTCAGGGTAGGGTAAGGTATACGTTAGGGTAGGGTAGGTATACGTTAGGGTAGGGTAAGGTATACGTTAGGGTAAGGTAAAGGTATATACGTTAGGGTAGGTAAGGTATACGTTAGGGTAGAGATAAGGTATACGTTAGGGTAAGGAGTAAAGGTATACGTTAGGGTAAGGTAAGGTATACGTTAGGGTGGAGTTAAGGTATACGTTAGGTAAGGTAAGGTATACGTTAGGTAGGTAAGGTATACGTTAGGGTAAGGTAAAAGGTATACGTGTTAGGGTGAGAATAACATATACGTTAGGGTAGGGTAGGAGTATACGTTAGGGTAAGGTAAAGGTATACGTTAGGGGTAGGTATACGTTAGGGTAAGGTAAGGTATACGTTAGGGTAGGGTAACATATACGTTAGAATTGGGAGTAAAAGGTATACGTTAGGGTAAGGTAAAGATTATACGTTAGGGTAAAAGATTATACGTTAGGGTAAGGTAAGGTATACGTTAGGGTAAGGAGTAAGATATACGTTAGGGTAGAATTAAGGTATACGTTAGGGTAAAGGTAAGGTATACGTTAGAGGGGTAAAAGGTATACGTTAGGGTAAGATAAGGTATACGTTAGGGGTAAGGTAAGGTATACGTTAGGGTAGAGTAAGGTATACGTTAGGGTAGGTAAGGTATACGTTAGGGTAGAGTAAAAGGTATACGTTAGGGCAGGTAAGGTATACGTTAGGGTAAAGGTAAGGTATACGTTAAAGTGGGTATACGTTAGGGTAGGGTAATGTATACGTTAGGGTAGGGTAAGGTATACGTTAGGGTAGGAAAAGGTATACGTTAGGGTAGGTAAGGTATACGTTAGAGCAATACGTAATGGC
>NW_024752466.1:0-12957 GCF_018991925.1 Homarus americanus
TGTACCTTTTTTTGTTAATAACTTGGGGTAGGATTCACTCCCCAAGTATAAAGGGTAGTGGGATCGCAACAAGTGGGGGCCTGTGTCCGGGAGCTAACCACCATTGTTGTGTCATATCAAGTGTTGTTACTCGCCAGGTGTTGTTTCATTGCTAAGTATTTTTGGATGCAAGTTGCTGTGTTCACAGTGTTCATTTATATTGCTCCTGTTATTGCTTAAGCTACTGGTGAGTTAACCCTTATCTTGTGTACCATGTGTTTGGTTAATCCCTTGCTGTGTTTCACAGTTTATTGCATTTTGATATTATTAATTAGCTAGCTAGTTAGCTTAGCTGCCACGGTTACTTTTTTTTTCGGTACTCGATTTTGAGTTCAACATGTTTGACCTGGAAAGCTCTTTGGCTTCACCTTCAGCCGAAGTACTGAAGGGGCTTACTAAGGCAGAGTGGCAATCCCTCGCTGCTTATTATGAAGTAGAAGGCCGCTCTTCCATGAATAAGGCTAGGTTAGAAGAGGCTGTCCTCAACTACCTTATTGACAATGAAATCATAGCCCAACCGTCGGGAAATTCAGAGGAAATTGTTACACCAAGTAATTTGGCCTTACAAGTTGAACTCAAAAGACTCGAGGTGGAGCTGGAAACTCTCAAACAACGAGGTTTGGCTCAAGGTAGTAATACTTCAACATTCAGTGTAGACAAATGTCTCAACAGTGTTCCTAAATTTAATGAGGAAGAACCAGACAAATTCTTCTCTCTTTTTGAGAAAATTGCCCGACTTAACAAGTGGCCTGTTTCTCAATGGTCTCAACTTATTTATAGATCTTTCACTGGTAAAGCATTAGATGTGTTTTCTGCCCTCTCTGAGGATCAATGTCTAGACTATGCCCTTCTTAAGTCCGCGGTTTTGAGTGCTTATAAACTTGTTCCTGAAGCCTATCGGCAACAGTTCCGTAACTGCCGGAAGACTGACAAACAAACATTTGTGGAGTTCTTCAGGCAGAAACAGGTCCTTTGTCGGAGGTGGATTGAAAGTGAGTCTGCCCATGTAGAACATGACAAGCTTGTTGAACTAATCCTGCTAGAGGAGGTTAGAAAGTGTATCCCAGGCGACATTCGAGCTCACTTGGATCAGAGAGGTATCTGTACCCTGGCTGATGCTGGTCCAGTGGCTGACCATTATTCCTTAACTAATAGAAATGTAAATTCCAGGTCTTATGCTCCCATGTCCCAGTCCTTCACTTCCTTCAAGCGGCCCACACCAACATCTACATAGGGGTCCCTGCCTCTTGTCATACCGACCCGACCCTCAGTTTCTGCATCATCTACCCCGGGTGAGCCTATGGTCCATGGGACAGGTGGATCCACTCCTACTGGTGAGAGAAACTCTAGTTGCAGGTACTGTAAGAAGCCAGGACATGTCATCAGCGACTGTCTCAAGTCAAAGAAAAGAAATTCCTCTCACCAAGGATCCCCCGCTCTTTTGGTCAGGGTGGCCGAGCAATCGGAGAAATTATTGGAGCCCTGTGTCACTGCCCTCAGTCAGACTGTTGCCCTGGATGCTTCCCCCTCTTCTGTGATATCAACCTTTGAACCATTTTGTTCTCCTGGTTCCTTAGCTTTGGATCAATTCAGTCAACCCATTTCTGTTAAACTCTTGAGAGACACAGGCTCAGCCTTATCTCTTGTTACTAAAGAAGCTGCTCCATTCCTGGATTCATGCTATACTGGTAGCTGGGTGCTTGTGAACGGTTTGACCGGTGGGTCGCGTATTCCCCTTTGTCAAGTGTACCTGCGGTCATCCATAAAGTCAGGCTATGTCACGTTAGGAGTAGTAGATAGCTTACCTGTAGAAGGGGTCTCTCTATTGATAGGAAATGACCTCGTTGGCGACATGATGTTCCCTAATGTTGTGATCTCATCTTGTCCCACTGCCGAGAATAATACTGTGCAGTTAGAAGTAGACTTTCCAGGGTTGTTCCCTGCGTGTGCTGTGACCCGTAGCATGAGCCACAGTACAGAGGTAGAAGAGACTAGTGAAGTTGATGAAGTTTCCCTCCAGGACTGTGAGAAGTCCGAGGATAATGTTATCCAGCCGGACCATACTGATCTTGGTCTCAGTGAATTTTTTGAGGATTCCCCACAACCAGATAACCTCCAGAGTAGTTCTGATGGAGATAGGAACCCAGATGTCACTAGTTTTGGTTCCTCTCCCATCACTAGGAGTAAGTTTATTGAGCTACAAGCAGGGGATCCTGAGCTAGTAGGTTTTCTCAATAGGTCAGTTACTGAGACAGAAGCTGAGCAAGAATCAAATTGCTACTACACTAGGTCTGTTGTATTAATGCGGAAGTTCCGTCCCTCTAATTCTCCTGCCAATCACCCTTGGTTAGTTCATCATCAAGTTGTTATTCCCAAACCTTTGCGGCAGGACATACTTAGTATCGCTCATGATGGGGTGGGTGGTCATTTAGGAGTTAGGAAGACTTATGCAAAAATTTTATCCCAGTTCTTTTGGCCTAGGATGAAGAAAGACGTCAGCTCTTACTGTCGCACTTGCAATGATTGTCAGGTGGCGGGGAAACCGAACCCCAGTATTAAACCATTCCCTCTGCAGCCTATCCCAGTCATTGAAGAGCCCTTTAGTAAGGTGGTCATAGATTGTGTCGGTCCCTTACCTAAGACCCCTCGTGGTCATCAGTTCTTGCTAACCATTATTGATTGTGCAACCCGTTATCCTGAAGCCATTCCCTTGCGCCGCATCACAGCGAAGAATGTTATCAAAGCCTTAACCCACTTCTTCACTCAAGTAGGCCTTCCTACAGTGGTGCAGTCAGATCAGGGTTCCAATTTTACTTCCCGGTTGTTTAATCAGGTAATGCAAACCCTGGGAGTCCGGCAGTTGAGGTCTTCGGCCTATCACCCTCAGTCACAGGGGGTGGTAGAGAGATTTCACCAGACACTAAAACTCATGTTGCGCACCTTCTGTCTGGAGACTGGGAAGGATTGGGACGAGGGAGTTGACCTGCTTTTGTTTGCTGTTCGGGACAGTAAACAAGAGTCGCTAGGATTCTCGCCCTTCCAGCTCGTCTATGGACATGAGGCGCGAGGGCCTCTTAAGGTGTTAAAAGAGTGTTGGTTGAGTGATCAGAGCGCGACGCCCTTAGCTTCATATGTGGTCCAATTCAAGGAGAAGTTGCGTCTGGCTGTAGAACTTGCCCAGTCCAACTTAAGGTGTGCTCAGGTGAAAATGAAACTGCATTTTGATAAGGCCCATCAGGCAAAACCTAAAGAATTCCAAGTGGGGGAGCAGGTGTTGGCCTTCCTGCCCTTACATGATCACCCTTTTAAATCCAAATACAGTGGTCCATATGAAGTACTAGAAAAACAGGGGTCCGTGAATTATGTGATTAGCACCCCTGAACGGCGTAAGAAAAAACGCCTTATCCATGTCAATCTTTTAAAGTCATATCATGTTCGTAACGAAACCCTGGGAAAAGCAGTTGCTTGTGTTGATCAATCCTTGCCAAATTGTATCATTGTGCCAGAGTGTAAGGATGATAAAGATCAGTGTTTTTCTGAAATAATGAATGGGTCTAGTGTAAAAGTTGAAAACTCGACTATCTTGGAGGACCCCAGTGCTAAGTTATACCATCTCTCTAGTGACCAAGCCAATAATATAAAGTCTCTATTACAGGAGTATCTTATTATAGTTGGTGATTACCCACTCTCTTGTTCAGTGTTGGAGCATGACGTTGAGACTAGGGGAGCCAAGCCAATCCGACAGCGTCCCTACCGTCTTAATGCATTCAAGCGGGAGTGTGTGCGAGCCGAGGTACAGCGTCTTCAAGAGCTAGGCCTCGTCGAACCCAGCATCAGTCCATGGGCATCCCCTGTTGTTCTAGTTCCAAAGCCAAATGGGTCAATGCGGCTGTGTGTGGATTATCGCAAGGTGAATGCTGTCACTGAACCCGATGGTTATCCCTTGCCACGCATCGACGACGTGATCGACGATCTTGGACAGGCAAGGTACGTGACCAAGTTGGATCTCCACCAGGGCTACTACCAGATAAGACTGACTGAACGCTCCAGGGCAATCTCTGCTTTTGTCACTCCTGAGGGGTTGTACCAATTCACAGTCCTTCCGTTTGGTATGCGGAACGCCCCTGCAACCTTTCAACGCCTCATGAATTTCATCACGTCTGGTCTGGAAGGTGTCCACTGTTACCTAGACGACCTCATCGTCTTCAGCAGTTCCTGGGAAGATCACATGAGTCGTCTACAAGCCCTTCTTCTCCGTACTGGCTGCAAGCAAGCTGACGGTGAACCTCGTCAAAACTGAGTTCGCCCATGCCCACGTCACTTTCTTGGGGCATGTGGTCGGACAAGGGGAAGTCCAGCCTATAGCAGCCAAAATTGAGGCAATTCAACAGTATCCAGTGCCAGGCGATAAGAAGAGTGTGATGAGGTTGCTGGGTATGGCGGGGTACTACCGCCGTTTTTGTCCAAACTTCTCCTCCGTTGCCTCTCCCATGACTGACCTGTTGAGTGGCAAGAAAACCTTCAAGTGGACTACGGCTTGCCAGGAATCTTTTGAGAATCTTAAATCCCTGCTGGTAAATGCTCCTGTACTACTTGCACCTGACCTCCAGAAACAGTTCACTCTCCATGTCGACGCCAGTGAAATTGGCGCCGGTGCTGTGCTTCTGCAAGAGGGTGAGAGTGATCAAGTGCTTCATCCGCTGTGCTATTTTTCTAGAAAATTTAACAAATATCAAAGAAACTATGCCAGCATTGAAAAGGAGGCTTTATCACTGATCATGGCACTAGAAAACTTCAAAGTATATATTGGCAGCACTGCTTATCCCATTCAAGTGTTCACTGATCATAACCCACTTACTTTTGTTGACAAGATGAAACATACCAACCAAAGACTTTTGAGGTGGGCTCTATCACTTCAGCCCTATAACTTGAACATTTCCCATATCCTCGGAAAAGAGAACGTGTTGGCTGATGCACTTTCTCGAGGCTGATTATTTATTAACTATGTCTATATGCAAATTATTTTTTTGTTATATTGTCATTGAGTACCTTGTGTTTATATTATGAATTATTTTGCTTCATATTGATTTAAACCGATTGTGTTAGTTATTACTTTCACTGTGTTGCTGTATATCCATTTTTCGCTTCCAGTTAGTTGTAAGCTCACTTTTTTGGGGGAGGTGTCACGTGCCTGAGCGCTCGGGAACTCGCATAGCGTGAGGCATATGTTCACGCCTGCATTTCATACAAGCTATTAATAAATTGTTAATTGTACTTATTATATTATTATTGTTCTTAGTTACTGAGGTTAATTGTATATTTATGTATGTTATTAATATGCATCATTGTCTTACTCTGTTAAGTCAACTCAAGAGTAATATTAATTAATTATATGAAAAATCCAGCAAATGTCCTGAATCACGTGATATGAGACGCTCTCCTCCCCGCGTGGGCACGCTTCCCCAGTAGCGAAAAACCGTGGCATAGGTTAGACGTGTCCATTCGTTCTCTAGCCTTGACCCTTGTCTAGTGCTTTATCCAGTCTTCTGCAATGCCCTAGGGGAATCAGGTATTAGTGACACGTTTAGTTAGGCCTAGGAAGGGATCCTGGTGGTAAGGTATCTCCTGTTTGGTAGGGATAATCATTTTGTAGTGATTGTTGTGTATATATATTTCGTATGTCTTGTGTAATATAGTAATGTTAAGTAATATTTGTTTGGTCTAACTCCTTACAGCATATTTTCGCCCTTCCGGCATCACTCTTATTTTATTATACACTTACTTATTCCCTTAAATTCATGTTTGCTAGTCATTACTCCCTTTAGAACATAAATTGAATTAATTAATTATCTTCCCTTTTGTGATTCACTTATTTCAACTGTTCTTACTTTTTCAAGTACATTTAGTTGAGTAGGTTTTTGGTGAGGATAATTATTGCCGTGTTCCCTATTTGTACCTTTATTTGTTAATAACTTGGGGTAGGATTCACTCCCCAAGTATAAAGGGTAGTGGGATCGCGACAGTCAGGAACCCCTTCAGTGAAATGAATCGGGTGTGTGAGGCACGGGCACCCCTTCAGCACCATGACCCATAGTGCTAGGGCCGGGCTCGAATTCAGTGCCATGAATCGGGGTGTGAGGGCCGGGCACCCCATCAGCACAATGACCCGGGGTGTGATGGCCGGGAACCGCTTCAACCCCATGCCCCGGGGTGTGAGGGCCGGGCATCCCTTTAGTGACATAACCCGGGGTGTGAGGACCGGGCACCCTTTCAGTGCCATGAGCCGGGGTGTGAGTGCCGGGCACCCCTTCAGTGCCATGAGCCGGGGTGTGAGTGCCGGGCACCCCTTTAGTGCCATGAAACGGGGTGTGAGGGCCGGGCACCCCTCCGACACCATGACCCGGGGTTTGGGGGCCGGATACCCTTTCAGTGCCATGAATCGGGGTGTGAAAGCCAGGCACACCTTCAGCACCATGACCCGGGGTGTGAGGGACAGGCACCCCTTCAGTGCCATGACCCGGGGTGTGAGGGCCGGGAAACCCTTCAGTGACATGACCTGGGGTGTGAAGGCCAAGCACCCCTTCAGTGACATGACCCGGGGTGTGAGGGCCGGGAACCGCTTCAACCCCATGACCCGTGGTGTGAGGGCCGGGCACCCCTTAAGGTCCATGACCCGGAATGTGAGGGGCGTTCACCCCTTCAGTTCCATGACCCGGGGTGTGAGGGCCGGGCACCCCTTCTATGACACACGGGGTGAGGCCAGGCACCTTTTCTGTGCCATAACCCGGGAGTGAGGGCCGGGCTCGATTTCAGTGCCATGAATCAGGATGTGATGGCCAGGCACCCCTCAGCACCATGACCCGGGGGTATGAGGGCCGGGCACCCTATCAGCACCATGACCCGGGGTGTGAGGCCGTGCAGCCCTTCCAGTACCATGACTCTCGGGGTGTGAGGGCTAGAGCTTATGAGTGACATGACCCGGAAGTGTGAGGGCCAGGCACGCCTCAACACCATAACCCGGGGTTTGAGGGCTGGGAACCCCCATCAACACCATGACCCAGGGGTGTGAGGGCCAGGAACTGCATCAACCCCATGAACCGGGTTGTGAGGGCCGGAGCACCTCTTTAGTGACATGACCAGGGTGTGAGACCGGGCACCCCTCGACACCATGACCTTGGGGTTTGGGGGCCGGATACCCTTTCCAGTGCCATGAATCAGAGTTAGCCAGAAAGCCGGGCACCCCTCGAGCACCATGACTTGGGGTGTGAGGGCCAGGCACCCCTTCAGTGCCATGACCCGGAGTGTGAGGGCCGGGCACCCTTTCAGTGACATGACCTGGGGTGTAAGGGCAGGGCACCCCTCCAGCACCATGACCCGGGGTGTGAGGGCCGGGCACCCCTTCAGTGTCATTAACCGGGGTGTGACGGCCGGGCTCCCCTTCAGTGCCATGACCCGGGGTGTGAGGGCCGGGCACCCCTTCAGTGACATGACCTGGGGTGTGAGGGCCGGGCAACCTTTCAGTGTCATTAACCTGGTTGTGAGGGATGGGCACCCTTAAATGCCATGAAACGGGGTGTGAGTGCCGGGCACCCATACAGTGCATTGAAAAAGGGTGTGTGCTCCGGGCACCCCTTCACTTGACCCGGGGTGTCAGGGCCGGGCACCCCTTCACTTGACCCGGGGTGTCAGGGCCGGGCACCCCTCCAGCACCATGACCCGGGGTGTTAGGGCCGGGCACCCCTCCAGAACCATGACCCGGGGTGTGAGGGCCGGGAACCCCTTCAGTGCCATGACCCTGGGTGTGAGGGCCGGGCACCCCTTCAGTGACATGACACGGGGTTTGAGGGCCGGACACCCTTTCAGTGACATGACCCGGGGTGTGAGGTTAGGGCACACCTCCAGCACCATGACCCGGGGTGTGAGGTTTGGGCACACCTTCAGTGCCATGACCCGGGTTGTGAGGGCCGGGCACCCCTTCAGCACCATAATCCAGGTTGTAAGGGCCGGGCTCGATTTCAGTGCCAAGAATCGGGGTGTGAGGGCCGGGCACCCCATCAGCACCATAACCCGGGGTGTGAGGGTCGGAAACCGCTGCAACCCCATGTCCCGGGGTGTGAGGGCCGGGCACCCCTTTAGTGACATGACCCGGGTTGTGAGAGACGGGAACCCCTCAGACACCATGACCCGGGGTTTGAGGGCCGGGACCCTTTCAGTGCCATGAATCGGGGTGTGAAGCCGGGCATCCCTTCAACACCATGACCCGGGGTGTGAGGGCCAGGCACCCCTGCAGTGCCATGACCCGGGGTGTGAGGGACGGGCACCCCTCCAGCACCATGACCCGGGGTGTGAGGTCCGGGAACCGCTTCAAACCCATGACCCGGGGTGTTAGGGGCCCGGGCACCCCTCAAGACCATGGCCCGGGGTGTGAGGGCCAGGAACCTTCAGTGCCATGACCCTGGGTGTGAGGGCGGGCACCCCTTCAGTGAGCATGACGCACAGGGGTTTGAGGCCAGACACCCTTTCAGTGACATGATGACCCAGGGGTGTGAGGTTGAGGCACACCTCAGCACCTTGACCCGGGTGTGACGGCCGGGCACACCTTCAGTGCCATGAACCGGGGTGTGAGGGCCAGGCACCCCTTCAACACCATGATCCAATTTGTAGGGCCAGGCTCGATTTCCAGTGCAGAATCGGGGTGTGAGGGCCGGGCACCCCATCAGCACCATAACCCGGGGTGTGAGGGCCGGAAACCGCTGCAACCCCATGTCCCGGGGTGTGAGGGCCGGGCACCCCTTTAGTGACATGACCCGGGTTGTGAGGGACGGGAACCCCTCAGACACCATGACCCGGGGTTTGAGGGCCGGGACCCTTTCAGTGCCATGAATCGGGGTGTGAAGCCGGGCATCCCTTCAACACCATGACCCGGGGTGTGGGGGCCAGGCACCCTTGCAGTGCCATGACCCGGGGTGTGAGGTCCGGGAACCGCTTCAACCCCATGATCCGTGGTGTGAGGGCTGGGCACCCCTTTAGGTCCATGACCGGGGGTGTGAGGGCCGTGCATCCTTTAAGTGCCATGACCCGGGGTGTGAGGGCCGGGGACCCTTTCAGTGCCATGAATCGGGGTGTGAAACCCGGGCACCCCTTCAGCACCATGACCCTGGGTGTGAGGGCCAGGCACCCCTTCAGTGCCGTGACCCGGGGTGTGAGGGCCGGGCACCCCTTTAGGTCCATGACCCGGGGTGTGAGGGCCGTGCACCCTTTCAGTGCCATGAACCGGGGTGTGAGGGCCGTGCACCCCTTCAGTGTCATGAAACGGGGTGTGAGGGCCGGGCACCCTTTCAGTGAGATGAAACGGGGTGTGAAGGCCGGGCACCCCTACAGTGCTGTGAACCGGGGTGTGAGGGCCGGGCACCCCTTCAGTGCCATGAATAGGGGTGTGAGGGCCGGGCACCCGTTCAGTGACATGACCCGGGGCGTCAGGGCCGGGCAATCCTTTAGGTCCATGACCCGGGGTGTGAGGGCCCTGCACCCCTTTAGTGACATGACCCGGGGTGTGAGGGCCGGGAACCCCTTGGTGACATGACCCAGGGAGTGCGGGGCCCGGGCACCCTCCAGCACCATGACCCTGAGTGTGAGGGCCGGACACCCCTTCAGTGCCATGAACCGGGGTGTGAGGGTCGGGCACCCCTCCAGCACCATGACCCGGGGTGTGAGGGTCGGGAACCGCTTCAACCCCATGACCCGTAGGGTGAGGGCCGGGCACCCCTTTAGGTCCATGACCCGCGGTGTGAGGGCCGCGCACCCCTTCAGTGCCATGACCCGGGGTGTGAGGGCCGGGCACCCCTTCAGTGTCATGAACCGGGGTGTGAAGGCCGGGCACCCCTACAGTGCTGTGAACCGGGGTGTGAGGACCAGGAACCGCTTCAACCCCATGACCCAGGGTGTGAGGTCCAGGCATCCCTTTAGGCCCATGACCCGGGGTGTGAGGGCCGTGATCACCTTCAGTGCCTTGACCCGGGGTGTGAGGGCCGTGATCCCCTTCAGTGCCATGACCCGGGGTGTGAGGGCCATACACCTCTTCAGTGACATGACCCGGGACGTCAGGGTCGGGCAACCCTTCAGTGCAAAGAGCCGGGATGTGAGGGCCGGGCACCCCTTTAGTGCCATGAAACGGGGTATGAGGGCCGGGCACCCCTACAGAGCTATGAACCAGAGTGGGAGGGCGGGGCACCCCTTCACATGACACGGGGTGTGAGGGCCGGGCCCCTTTTCAGTGCCATGACCCGGGGTATGAGGGCCGGGCACGCCTTCAGAGCTATGACCCGGAGTGTGAGGGCCGGGCATTTTTTCAGTGATATGACCCGGGGTGTGAGGGCCGGGCACCCCTTCAATCATTTGACCCGGGGGGTGAGGCCGGGCACTCGTTTAGCTCTATGACCCGGGGTGTGAAGGCCGGGCACCCTTCCAGCACCATGACCTGGAGTGTGAGGGCCGGGCACCCCTTCAGTGCCATGAACAGGGGTGTGAGGGCCGGGCACCGCTTTAGTGACATGACCCGGGGTGTGAGGGCCGGGCACCCCTTCAGGACCATGACCCAGGGTGTGAGGACCGGGCACCCCTTCAATGTCGTGAACCGGGGGGTGACGGCCGGGCACCCCTTCAGTGCCATGAACAGGGGTGTGAGGGCCGGGCACCCCTTTAGTGACTTGACCCGGGGTGTGAGGGCCGGGCACCCCTTCAGGACCATGACCCAGGGTGTGAGGACCGGGCACCCCTTCAGTGTGGTGAACCGGGGTGTGACGGCCGGGCACCCCTTCAGTGCCATGAACAGGGGTGTGAAGACCGGGCACCCCTTCAGTGCCATGACCCTGGGTGTGAGGGCCGGTTTCCCTTCAGTGCCATGAATCGGTGTGTGATGGCCGGGCACCCCTTCAGTGCCATGACCCGGGGTGTGAGGGCCGGGCACCCCTTCAGTGACATGACCCGGGGTGTGAGGGCCGGGCACCCCTCCAGCACCATGACCCGGGGTGTGAGGGCCGGGAACCATTTCAACCCCATGACCCGTGGTGTCAGGGCCAGGCACCCCTTTAGGTCCATGACCCGGGGTGTGAGGGCTGTGCACCCTTTTAGTGCCACGACCCGGGGTGTGAGGGCCGGGCACCCCTTCAGTGTCATGAAACGGGGTGTGAGGGTCCGGCTCCCATTCCGTATGATGAAACGGGGTGTGAAGGCAGGGCACCCCTACAGTGCTGCGAACCGGGGTGTGAGGGCCAGTCACCCCTTCACATGACCCGGGGTGTGAGGGTCGGGCACCCCTTCAGTGCCATGAATCGGGGTGTGAGGGTCGGGCACCCCCTTCAGCACCATGACCCGGGGTGTCAAGGCCGGGCTCGATTTCAGTGCCATGAATCGCGGTGTGAAGGCCGGGCACCCCTACAGTGTTGTGAACCGGGGTGTGAGGGCCGGGCACCCCTTCAGTGCCATGAATAGGGGTGTGAGGGCCGGGCACCCCTTTAGGTGCATGACCCGGGGTGTGAGTGCCATGCACCCCTTTAGGTCCAATACCCGGTGTGTGAGGGCCGTGAACCCCTTCAGTGACATGAAACGGGGTGTGAGGCCCGGGCTTCCCGACAGAGCTATGAACCGGGGTGTGAGGGCCGGGCACCTATTCAGTGCCATGACCCGGGGTGTGAGGGCCGTGAACCCCTTCAGTGACATGACCCGGGGTGTGAGGGCCGGGCACCCCTTAATTGCCGTGAAACGGGGTGTGAGGCCCGGGCACCCCGACAGAGCTATGAACCGGGGTGTGAGGGCCGGGCACCTATTCAGTGCCATGACCCGGGGTGTGAGGGCGGGGCACCCTTTAAGTGCCATGAATCGGGGTGTGATGGCCGGGCACCCCATCAGCTCCATGACCCGTGGTGTGAGGACCGGGAACCGCTTCAACCCCATGACCCAGGGTGTGATGGCCGGGCACCCATTCAGTGACATGACCCGGGGTGTGAAGGCCGGGCACCCCTCCAGCACCATGACCCGGAGTGTGAGGTCCGGGCACCCCTTCATTGTCATGAACCGGGGTGTGACGGCCGGGCACCCCTTCAGTGCCATGAACCGGGGTGTGAGGGCCAAGCACCCCTTCACATGACCCTGGGTGTAAGGGCCGGGCTCCCAATTAGCACTATGACCCGGGGTGTGAGGGCGGGGAACCCCTTCAGTGACATGACCTGGGGTGTGAGGGCCGGGCACCCCTTCAGTGACATGACTCGGGGTGTGAGGGCCGGGCACCCCTCTAGCACCGTGACCCGGGGTGTGAGGGCCGGGAACCGCTTCAACCCCATGACCCGTGGGGTGAGGGCCGGCCAACCCTTTAGGTCCATGACCCCGGGTGTGAGGGCCGTGCACCCCTTCAGTGCCATGACCCGGGTTGTGAGGGCTGGGCACCCCTTCAGTGTCATGAACCGGGGTGTGAGGGCCGGGCACCCCTTCACATGACCCGGGGTGTGAGGGTCGGGCACCCCTTCAGAGAAATGAATCGGGGTGTGAGGGCCGGGCACCCCTTCAGCACCATGACCCAGAGCGTTAGGGCAGGGCTCGAATTCAGTGACAAGAATCGGAGTGTGAGGGCCGGGCATCCCTTTAGTGACATGAGCCGGGGTGTGAGGGCCGGGCACCCCTCCAGCACCATCACCTGGGGTGTGAGGGCCTGTCACTCCTTCAATGCCATGACCCGGGGTGTGAGGGCTAGTCACCCCTTCAGTGCCATGACTCGGGGTGTGAGGGCCGGGCTCCCCTTCAGTGACGTGACTTGGGGTGTGAGGGCCGGGCACCCTTTCAGTGACATGACCCGGGGTGTGAGGGCCGGGCACCCCTCCAGCACCATGACCCGGGGTGTGAGGACCGGGAACCTCTTCAACCCCA
>NW_024752467.1:0-7909 GCF_018991925.1 Homarus americanus
TCTCCTTCGGATGCTTGGAAGTACTTCCTGAAGGAATTCAGCGACGTTCTGGTGACCAAGTCCGCTCTGGAATCCAAGCCTCTCAAGAAGATGGCAGGTCCCCCCATGAGGATCCACCTGAGGGACGACGCGAAACCCTTCGCTATTTACACCCCTCGACTGGTTCCCCTGGCCTTCCGCGAGGCGGTCAAAAACGAGCTGGACTCCATGGTCGCCCAAGAAATTATTGCACCAACCGGCGATGAACCGTCTCCATGGTGTCACCCGATGGTTGTCGTCGCAAAACCTAAAGGTGGTGTTCGAATCACCACTGACCTCTCCAAGCTCAACAGCCAGGTGTCTCGTCCTGCGCACCCTTCTCCCACGCCCTTTGCAGCTATACGCAGTGTGAACCCGAAGGCGCGCTTCTTCACGACGATGGACGCCCTGTGTGGATACTGGCAGATAGAGCTTGCCGAAGAAGACCGACCACTCACAACTTTCATCACCCCGCATGGACGTTACAGTTATTGCCGTGGCCCCATGGGATTCGCCGCTACAGGAGACGCCTTCTGTCTTCGAGGTGATATGGCTCTACAAGGTCTGGCAAACTGCGTGAAAGTGGTCGACGACATACTCGTGTACGACGAGGATTATATGGATCACCTCTGCCGTATCTACGAGGTACTCAACAGGTGCCGGAAGCACGGCATTACCCTAAATGCCGACAAGTTTGTTCTGGCCAGCTCTTCAGCTGACTTTTGTGGGTACACCCTCTCAGGGAATGGTATCACAGCTGACCCGGAAAAGGTCCGCGCCATCACGGATTTTCCCACCCCTGCTAACCTGACCGACTTGAGGTCCTTCATCGGTCTCGTCAACCAGTTAGCAGAGTTTTCGTCAGACATCTCCGCAGCTGCTCAACCACTTCGCCCCCTGATGAGCCCCAAGAGGACATTCCTGTGGACCCCCGACCACGACAAGGCCTTCCAGCAAGTGAAACAGGCCCTGTCTCGTCCACCTGTCCTCGCCACGTTTGACCCAGCCTTGCCGACAGTTCTGCAGACAGATGCCTCACGCTTGTATGGCGTGGGATACGCCCTACTGTAGGATCATGGTGGAGGGCAGTTCCGGCTCGTCCAGCCAGCCACGCCACCACTGAGTTTTACTACACGGCCTGCATAAATAAGGTCTCCGTCTCAGTAAAGTTCATCGCGGAGTTTCCAATACGGGAGCAGGGTGTTGTGAAGATCGTAGCGGTTGCTAGGAAATCCATTCCTCACACACTCGACAAGTCGGACGTAGGAAGGGTCATCTCGGGCCGCTGTTCGAAGGTCCTCCATTGCCTTGTCGTCATCTGGTGACAGGTCCGAACGAAGGGATTGGACGGCATGGAGAGTGACCACAGTCCTGACGGAAAGAGCGAGGTCGGCGTCGAGCACATGGTCTTCTGGAGTAGGGCGGCCGACAGGAGAGCGGGATAAGGCATCAGGGATGCAGAGCTCCTTACCAGCACGCCACACTGCTGTGAAGATGTACGCCGAGAGCTTCTCTTTCAGACGCTGGAGGCGAGGGTTTTCAACGGCGTCTAGCGTGTAGTGGTTGAGGATCGGGACAAGCGGGCGATGGTCGGTCACTAGGTGAAAGTGTTGCAGGCCTATGAGGTAAAACCTGCACTTGGACGTCGCCCAAACCACAGCCAACAGCTCCAACTCAATGGTGGCGTAGCGCGTCTCAGTGTCAGAGAGGAGACGCCCAGAACATCTAACAGTCACTGCAACGGTTTAGAGGATACGATCCTGTGGTCACTTCCCAGAGCCAAGTGCTCTCCTCGAATTGAGCCGACAGCAAAGACTTTGAGGAGGTGACGCAACAACCAGGATAGGGAGAAGGGAAACTCGGAGTGGTAACTAAGACAGCCTGTACTCGTGTCTCGTCCCCAGATGGCGGCGCATTCGGAAAGGTAGGTAGATCAGACAATGATGATGTGAGCCAGAAAGTGCTGGGTGGAGGGAAATTGTAATAATATATATATATATATATATATATATATATATATATATATATATATATATATATATATATATATATATATATATATATATATATATATATATATATATATATATATATATATATATATATATATATATATATATATATATATATATATATATATATATATATATATATATATATATATATATATATATATATATATATATATATAAGCGATAGTACTGCCCTGTTCCAGAATTTAAGACCAAACATCCAGCTTCTTGAGTCATTGTGTCAAGTAGGAGCATCCCAGTATAAAATTATGTTGGCAGTCCTAATTTCTCTGAAACTCGTTTATAGAGATCGTGTGCTACCATCCTCAGAATTATTTCTTCATTCAGCCATTACATCTTGCAGATTTTGGTTGAGAAACTGTGCAAACATTTCTCTAGCCCATACGACATCCATTGTTTTAATTCCTTATCAAGTCTCTTGTATTATCCATTTCGTGTATTAGTATTTGTCATAACCAGTGCCGGATTTAGACCTGTGGAGGCCCATGGGCAGCCTCTTTGTGGAGGCCCCCCACATTATAGCTACCCATATGCAGTTATATTGAGGTAATTAGAACATTGAGAAATTTTTAATTAACTGTATATTTATTGATAGTGTAAAAATTCTCAACACACACACACACACACACAAGTGAGACATGACTGGAGTCATTCATGTGGTTTCAAGTTGACCAGCCATGATATAGCTACTACCGTACATGTCAAAAATTTTCAAGAGACTTCACAGAAAAGAATATATTATTAGTTATTACAGAGAGATGATTCTTTGCATTATTAATCAGACAAACCTCTACTCAAATAATGGTTATGTCCAAGAATGCATGTATACTGTATAGGCTTCTTTAAGTCCAAGGTCAGATAGATTCAGAATAAGTATTAACTCGACTATAAATAAAATTGAAGTTTTGCATCCAATAGTAAAACAAATAAACAATTTAATGAATTTGATAAAATTATAACAAAAGTATGAACATGTTGGAAAAAACAAGAATTTTAATAAAAATAACTGCCATCTACCATGGATAATGGATATATTGAACACAAACATTGATCAATTGCAAAATAGAAAATAATCATTACCTCTATTTACAGACCAGGCACTTTACGTGACCTGGCCGCTGCAACGGTTTTGATCAACTTTTCGAAGTCAATCTCTCTGAGGATGTCATATTCGATACTCATCAAAGCCAGGTGGTTGAGCCTATCATGACACATTGTAGTACGAAGTCTGTTTTTAATAAACTTCATTTTACTGAAAGAACGTTCTCCAGAACAATTTGTGACCACGAGCACCAAGTACATCAGTAGTATTATTTCAACATTTGGAAATGTATCTACAACTTTCTTGTCTATCAACAGCTTGTAAAGGTAATGTGCCCTCCCTTTCTCATCATCTTCGTCTTCAAGAAATTGAGTGAAGAATGCTGTAAACTGCACAAGTTCAACTCCAAGTGTTTGATCCAAATCATTTTTGTACTCAGCAACCAATTTTGCTGCAGCTGCTTCAATTTCGTCACAATTCATTGACTCCAGTTTAGACAAGAACCCGAAAAGTGAACAGGTTTCCTCATAGACATTTAACCGTTGATCCAGTGAACTCAGGAACTGATCAATTGCTGGAAGGAAATTCTGAACCCGAAATTTTTCTGACTGTGAGTCGGCTGCTTCTTCTGATCGTCCATAATCCAATGGATTGAGTCGTACATTACGTTGACGCTTGCGTGTCTGTGAGCAATACCCAGTTTCTGACATTTCCCTTCCCTTCTTATCATAAACATGGAAGCAATCTCTTTTTTCTCGTACAAAACATTCCAAGGACTTCAGCAATGCTACTGCTGTGTTCAAATCGAGTTTAGGATCTTGCAATGCATGGCTTGTTGCATCAACTCTGCCAAGAATGTCATGTCATGTCAACAAACACAGCGCCCTGAAGGCATTCGTATTGGAAGTGATAATGAAAAAAATATTTTATTTGTTTTTTTTAATCTCAATTTCGTTATTCCATGTAGTTAATTTTTAATCAATATATGTTTGTGGAATTCTAAATATATTATTAGCAGTACCTCATCATCCAATTAAACCGATCCTCAACGGATTTTAATGAATCCTTGGGAAAGTGGAGATTCAGCTTACTTGTTTGTTTGGCAGAGGGCAGGGTGATAGGGTCCATGGCATTGCTGTTTCCACTGTGGCTAGTGTTTCCCATAGAACATTACCGTCACTGTCATAATCACTGGGGTCTGACTCTTGAAGGGTGTTGGATTCAGTCAAGACCTGCTGTGTTTTATTCCCAGTTGAATTCTTTCTGCTTCCTTCTGTGTGTGTCGTCCTTTTCTTCCTATCACTCATGATCTCATCACTGTCGCTTCCTTCACTTTTCTTCGCCTCCTCTTGCCTCCTCTTCTTTTCTTTCTTACTAATCATCTCTTGAAAATTGTGTATCACTTCTATTGTTGTTGGCCGCGGATCGTCTGCTTCTGATTCGCTACTTGAAAGCCTCAGGTCGTCTTCTAAGTGTTCAGTAGGGCAATCTTTTCTTCTTTAGCCAAAGCCTTCATAGGTTTCTGCCCACCACTCTCCCCAGGCATTGCGCAATGCTTGTGTTCGGTCACAGGCGAGATGGAGAGTCAACGACGTCACTACCACCTCATACAACGTAACGCTCTTCGCACTGCGCAAATGCGAAAATAACCGACCAGAGGGTCCAGGCAGAAAGTACGGATATTTTATCTAAAATATTGTCTACTGCGCATGCGCAAATGCGAAAATAACCGACCAGAGGGTCCAGGCAGAAAGTACGGATATTTTATCTAAAATATTGTCTACTGCGCATGCGCAAATGCGAAAATAACCGACCAGAGGGTCCAGGCAGAAAGTACGGATATTTTATCTAAAATATTGTCTAAGTCCAACAACTATAAATTTCACAAGCGACACTGTGCTTACAACCGGGCTCCACTGTAGTTCTTTAAACAGACTGAAGGTAGTCGTCTCACTAAATTCATCAGAATTGGGAATTGTAGGGAGAGCTCACTCACAGCCTTTGTTGACGTTTCACGGTGCGCATGTCGAATGTAACGTGAAGTGTTGTGTTAATAGATGGGAAATATTGGTTAAAAGGTGGAGAAGTGATGTGATGCGACTCGATGAGATTAGAGGATATTTGTCACTGTTGCCAAGTGAAGTGTTATGGGCCGATAACTTGATTGGATTCATGGAAATAAATAGTGTTAACGGAGGTAGTGAACCTAATTGAAGGTTAAGGAAAAATTCACGTGTGGAATCCCTTTTCTAGTGAACATTAAAAGTACGACGAGGTACCGCAGTGAATTTTCCAAGTGTCCATTTTGAAGTGAAGTCAATTAAAACACGTGGGAACTAAAGAGGATTCACCATAGTTAACTACACCAGGATTTGGCTTTACCCTCCTCCAGCAATTTAAATTAAGGTATGATTAAAACTTTGGTTAGGTTAAATTTGGTTAGGTTAGGTATGGTTAGTATTATGCCATGTATTACAATTGGCACACAGAGCTATTAAAATGGTTATGGGTTAATACGTCTGACTCGCCGCTACCCCTAGCAACAACATCAGATACAATATCATATCAGTACACTTTACATTCAGAAACATTCAGAAAATCTAACATTAAACCTAGGAAACAACTCAGAGAACGTATACCAACACACAGTAGGTTTAGTTCTGGTTTTATTGGGGTGTTTACTCATGTGTATAACGAAAAACCGTCCCTATCTGTTAGGTTTATGGGCATGAAATGAAGGTCATCAATGGATAATAATCTCAATTTTACATTAGAAAAAAATTTGTTTATCTAAGGATGATGAAATAGGCTGTAATTATGGAATTTTTCGTTGAATTACTATCGTGAACTTGCTGTGAACTTATATTGAACTTCTGGCGAACATTAAGAGTCTGTGAGCTTTTATTGACCGCTGTAACTATGGTTAATGAGTGAGTTTGTTTATGGAAAGTTGATATATTTAACTGAAGGGATGAAGGTGGCTGAGGTGTGACCACGGCTCGTTCAACAGGGCGAGTTCTTCCTCATCACATTATATCCAACTAATTATTCGTTTGGTCTTAAAAACCGGTGTGTGTTGTAAAGTACTACAGGGGCATTTTGAACTCAGATTTTGTGGATTCTTTTTAGAATGTGACTTGAATGTACCTGTAGTTTAACGGAGTGTTCAGGTGTTTGCGCCGAGTGAAAAATGTTCTGGATTTACTGAGGTCACGATATGTAGTATGTAGGCTGGTCGCTTCGGGGTGGTAAAAAGCCTCAGGAAAGTAGCTTTTATATGATCGGAAAACGAATCTGGAGAACAGGTAAATTTTGATATGTATCATTTAGTGTTTTATTTAATTTTAAAATCAAACTTTAACCCGTAATGATTTCTGTCAGGTTGTTGGAGAGCCGAGGGCACTGGGGCCACGAAGTACTTGTTGTTTCATAAGGAAATAAAAAGTAGTTTATTCTCAGCCTCAATACCAAGTCCGTTAGATACAGTTACATTCAAGCAACAAGTTTAACGTAAACAAGATCCCTAGAGGTGATAGTTGTAAAGTATTATCGAGTAATGATACTGTGAATGCAACCTACGGGTCTGCACTACAACGGCCTGCACGAGTCACTTGCCTGTGTGTCCGCTAGATTAGTTATACCGTCGAAATATAAGACAGGTGTAATGACCTTCACACCTAAATTTCTTGTAAAATATATTTGAGTCAGTTCCTTTCATGTAGAATTCGAAATTTGTTTTCAGGTTTCATTCTAGCCAACCATTGATATAACTCCGGTGATG
Source organism: Homarus americanus (assembly GCF_018991925.1). Lineage (NCBI taxonomy): Eukaryota > Metazoa > Arthropoda > Malacostraca > Decapoda > Nephropidae > Homarus > Homarus americanus. The sequence continues at coordinate 6,875 of NW_024752467.1, forward strand.
ATAAACAAATTAAAGTTTAATTTTAAAGTTCATTAATGTTATGTTAAATTTTCTGAGTATTATTTTACATATGATTATTTTCCGCCAATGGCATTTCCCGGTGTCTGGTTCGAATCATGGCAGAATCAGTTTTAAAATTAATTGATCAAAAATTAGTAGTCTTGGGAAAACTCTTAATTGATCAAAAAATTAATAGCCTTAGGTAAAGTATCTGTGAATACAATATAAACTACTCAATAATATTCCTAGGTCGTGGTGCAGCCGGTGTCACCATTAACATTTATCTGAGGAATTCTTTGACGTTTTTATTAGAAGAATGTTGCGAGTATCGACGTTATCGGGAACTGTTATTGGATTTCAGATTTTAAAGAGATTTGAAAACTGGGTGGTTATAGTGTCAAAAGGAATTTGGTCTATCTGGTGGGATATTATAAGTACCGGTAATAACTCGTATAGATAGTGGAATTTCTCATAGCACTGCGTTACCCAAAGCAGAAACGAACTTGGTGTGGTGTCCGGATTGTAACAAGTGTTTGATTTTAGCTGCGTTGAGTAGCGTGTTATTTATTCCTGGTCAGACGTAGTTCAGTGATGGGTGTCTGTCAGAGAGGGAGGTCACGGGTTAACTGTCCTTCTCTCTCCATTAAAATAAATATCGAAGCCAAAATCCTGACGAAACCAAATAATTAATGGAGATAACGAACCTTTTCCAGACAGTTATCATCAGTCGTGTTTTACCTTAGGTGGTACTGGAGGGGGAAGAATGTAGTCTCACCTAACCCAAGTTTTACCTGAACTCACCCAACATTATTACTATTTAACCTAACTTGGTAAATTGGAACTTTTTTTTACTAATCAATACATTCTGGTAATACCGGTATAAGAACGGCCACAGTAACAGTATATAAACAGTGACCTCGTGGATGAGAAGTACTGTAGTCTGTTCATCCTAAGGACAAAATACTGATTCAATAATAGCTTGGGTGTCCGTTATAGCCAGGTAAATGTTAATTGGGTGTCCGTTATAGCCAGGTA
>NW_024752468.1:0-11331 GCF_018991925.1 Homarus americanus
TAGGTTGAGGTGTGTCTGAAGTATAAATTGTATATAGTGTTGGAAAAAGGCATCCTCCTTGAGGTACTCCACTCTCAAGATTAAACATAGTTCCTAAAAAGTTTCCAATTTGAATTTGTGCTCTCCTATCATCTAAATAGTTACACAATATTCTTAGCATGTATTCGTTAAGTCCCAGTTTTAATATTTTATATTTCAAGCCTAAATGCCCAACTTTATCAAAAGCCTTAGAAACATCCCTTAAAATTATATTGATCTGGTTACCCTTGCTTTTTTCTATTGCAATTATTTCCGTTATTATAGCTATTGCAGTTAGGGTATTTCTATTGGGCATAAATCCATGTTGTCTGTTGTTAGTTTTCCCATGTTGTGTTAAAAGGCTATAAGTCTTGAATTTAATATTTTTTCCAATAGTTTTCCCGGTAATTTCTAATAAAGATATTGGCCTGTAGTTTAATATTTCCTTATTGTCCTTACCCTCCTTGGGAATAAATATCATTTTAGCATATTTTAGTTTGTCTGGAAAGTAACCGGTTATTAAGCATGCGTTATAAATGTTTAATAGTGTTTTTAAGGTGTTTTCAGGTAGATTCATGATCATATTTCGTGTAATACCTTTGAGCCCAGGGGCTTTTTCCTTAAACTTCCTCAGACAGTGCATCATTTCTCCCTTGGTTATTATTTGATTATTAGGTTGTAAGTTATAGTCTATATATTGCTTTGGGGTGATTCTATGTATTCGTGTTCACTATCAAAATCTTCATTTTCCTCATCTGATATTTTTAAAACTTTTACCCATTCCTTTTTTGAATGCTGACTCTTGTTCATTTCCTCGTGCAATTTTGTTTCCATTTTGGTCTTTGTCTTGTAATTGTTTTTTGCTTGTTGTACCCCCTCATCTCTGTTTATGGAAGTCCAAAATGTTTTTTGTAATCTTTAGTCATGTCAGCCGCCATTATAATATCATTCATTTTTATTGTTTGCTTCGCCCATGCGTCTCTTAATTTTTATCTGTAGTGCTATCTGTGTCGTATATAGTGTTACGAACCCCTCCACCCAGCACTACGAAGCACATATCTATTGTCCTGATCTACCTACCCAGCACCCCGAGCAACGCCATCTAGGGACGAGACACGAGTATGACTCGTCTTAGTTACCACTCCGAGGTTTCCCTTCTCCATATCCTGGGTTGCGTCACCTCCTCAGTCTTCTTTGTCAGCTCCAATTCGAGGAGAGGGCACTTGGCTCTGGGAAGTGACCACAGGATCATCTATCCTCTAAACCTACGTGCAGTGACTACCTACCGTCTTCTACAATACTCCGCCTTACTCGTCAGCCATCTCAGCTCCTCACTTAAGTACTAGTATCTCTTGTATTAATTTCCCCACGTCCGCAGCTTCGAGATTGTTTTATGTTTATTAATAATGTATATACTGTTAATGTTTAGGTTAAGTTTGGTTAAGGGTAATTTATAATGAATATTTTGTTAAGTTTATGGTACTCTATTATATACAACGAAACTCATCCTTTGTCTACCCTTTTATAGTCCGATTGTCTTTGTTTTTTATTATTTATTTACCTGTTGGGATCTGGGTAGACGTATAACTATATTCTAAATCCCCAACTCGTAACAAATGGCGACCGTGACAGGACTCGACCTTAAGTACCATATTCCTTCCTCCCTTGTTACTCGTTAATTATTCCTCCCAGTCACTTCTGTTCACAATTGCTTTACGGTGGTTTAAAGTTTCCTTCATATGTGTGTGCATATATTGGTATTATCGTACAGTAAGAGTGACAGACGTAGGATATTAGGTTCAAAGTGTCATAAGGCTTACCTGTTATTACACGTGGCAGTGAATAACGTAGAATCTTGCTCAGTGTAGGGAAGAATCCGGATCTGTTTAATGCCGTACCCTCACTCCAGAGTAGGCTGTTCCATAGTCACTAGTTTAGGGTGAAGTGATATCTTGGGACGCCCCGCTCTACCAGGACCCCATAATTATAAAGCCTCCATTATTGTTCTTCTCATTATCTCATTCGGGGTCAATCATACTAAACTCAAGGGTTGTTAATCCAGATCTTTATATTAATGCCGTAATACGCCCTTCCTCTTTCAAGTATCTCAGGGTTGTTAATCCGGATCTTTATATTAATGCCGTAATACGCCCTTCCTCTTTCAAGTATCTCAGGGTTGTTAATCCGGATCTTTTGTATTAACGTATCGCCCTGCCTCTTTCAAGTATCTCGGGGTTAATCCGGATCTTTTTTATATTAATGCCGTGTCGCCCTTCCTCTTTCAAGTATCTCAGGGGTTTGTTAATCCGGATCTTTATATATAAAATTCCGTATCGCCCTTCCTCTTTCAAGTATCTCAGGGTTGTTAATCGGATCTTTATATTAATGCCGTAATACGCCCTTCCTCTTTCAAATATCTCAGGGTTGTTAATCCGGATCTTTATATTAATGCCGTAATACGCCCTTCCTCTTTCAAGTATCTCAGGGTTGTTAATCCAGATCTTTATATTAATGCCGTAATACGCCCTTCCTGTTTCAAGTATCTAAGGGTTGTTAATCCGGATCTTTATATTAATGCCGTAATACGCACTTCCCCTTTCAAGTCTCTTATCCTTATCTAAGGATCTTAGCAGAAGAACAATATTCATAGGTGTAATTTCCCTAGGTATAACTTGGGTAGTTTCCGGGACTTTCTGGTTATCCACTGCCGTGATATTTTCTAGGGTATTCCACTTATCTTTTGACCATTAATTAATTTATCTAGGTTTTCTTAATGGCCACCTCAGGATTTGTTAAACTTGGTAGTCCTGGAGGAGTGGAAGAGCAAGATACCATTTCACATCTTGAAGCATGTGGAGGAACGTGGAGAGGTTAAGTTAGGACGTGAGGTTGAGCTGGCTGATGAGTACGCCTTGCTGGTGGAGTCACTGTGCCGTAGGGAACGTGGTACTTTCCGACATGTTAGGTCCTCCTCTGATGATAACCTTGGGGACCTGAGTGGTAGGTCGAAAGGTCCCACACCTACCCCCCCTGATGCAACCAAGTTTTATTGTTCTTACTGTAAAAACCCAGGCCATACGATCCAGTCTTGTAAACACCCAAAGTGTCGAACTGCTAAAAGTAGTTCCCTGGATCCCAAATCCAAACCAATAGCAACCACCAATGTGGAAAGGCCCCATCAGGATCTCTTCTCTTCATTCACCTATGAGGGAAAAATTTCAATCATAGAGGGGTCTCGTTCTTTCCCTATTCGTATACTACGTGATACGGGCGCAGCACAATCTATCCTCCCGTTTAACGTCATTCCTGATATATCTACCGCATTTACTACTGAGTGTTCTAATTTCAGATCTCTCATCCCATTCTTCCTATCCTTTAGCTAAAGTGCACCTCCAATGTCCCTTGATTACTGGGGAAGTGCAAATAGCCATTAGGAAAGATACAATCCCTGTGAGCGGCATTCATTTATTATTGGGTAATGACTTGGTAGGAGATCTAGTGGTTCCCAACATAAAGACAGTCGATTCTCCCTTACCTGTCAACTCCACCACTGACCTTGAAGAAACTATTCCTCACCTTTTCCCATCTTGTGCTGTCACCCGGTCACAGAGTGTGCGAAATGGGCCCTCTTCATCTGAAACCACCTCCAATATCTTACTACCCACAGAAGATCTGTACAATAAGACCATTAGTAAGGATGAGCTCATTACAGCCCAACAATCTGATCCATCTTTGTTCAAACAGGTGATGAAAGACCTCAGTGTGGACCATTGTACATCTTCGGCTTACCACCCACCGTCCCAAGGTTGCTTGGAACGGTTCCATCAAAACTTTCAAATCAATGCTAATAAACTATCTTCCCTCAACTATATAGTCCATACTCCTGATCGCAGAAAAGATTCACAACTTGTTCACATTAATCTCATGAAACTTTACCATTCCAGGCAGTCAGAGGAAGACATCCCAGAGGCTATAAGCCAACCTGTATTGCATACGGTTTTGTCAGGGCCGGAGCCGGAGACAGATGACATGGACCTATTGGAGAATTTAGACTTCCCTCCACCTAAAGAAAACCCTGCTAACAGTCACATACTCAACAACTTGGATGAGTATTTTTCTGTTCTGAATCCATCTCAAGCAAAAGATCTCACTAAGTTATTATCAACATTTCCTAAAGTCACGTCAGACCTCCCAGGGTTTTGCAATATACTTAAACATTATATTAAGCTAATCTCAGATGATGTACAACCCATTAGGCAATCAGCATATCGACTAAATCCACAAAAAAGAGAGATTATGAAAAAAGAGGTAGATTTTTTGTTAAAACATAACTTAGCTGAGCCTAGTACCTCCCCCTGGGCTTCACCTTGCCTTCTCATTCCAAAACCCGTTGGCACTTTTCGTTTCTGTACCAATTATCGTAAAGTGAACCAGGTCACTGTCTCAGACTCCTACCCTTTACCTTTGAGTGAAGATATAATAGACAGCATAGGCTGTGCAAAATTTATCAGTACCGTGGACCTGTTGAAAGGATATTATCAAGTGGGACTCACGGATAGGGCAAAAATAATCTCGGCATTTATAACTCCATTTGGTCTTTTTCAATATTTGGTTATGGCGTTTGGCTTTTCTAATGCTCCGTCCACATTCCAGAGGGCAATCAACTACCTAATTCAGGACCTAGGTGGGACGTTCGCCTACCTGGATGACCTGGTGGTGGTGTCGGACGGCTGGGACGAACATCTGGTGCGTTTGGAGATACTGTTGGCACGACTGCAAGAGACTGGATTCATCATAAACCTGGCTAAATCTGCTTTTGGCCGGGCCTCAGTGACTTACCTGGGACATATCGTTGGGCATGGTATGGTGAGACCCAAGGACGCAAACGTTAAAGCCATCTTGTCCTTCCCCACTCCAAGGACGAGGAAGGAACTCATGCGCTTCCTGGGGATGTGCGGCTACTACCGTCGGTTCTGCAGTAACTTCTCCAGCGTGGCCGGACCCCTCACAGACCTTACCAGTTCTGCGGTCCCTTACATCTGGAACCAGAAGTGCGACCAGTCTTTCCACCGCCTCAAAGCCTTCCTTGCCTCTAAGCCTGTAGTCAACCCCCCTGACTACACCTTGCCCTTCCATCTGCAAATCGACGCTAGTGGTGTCGGAGTTGGGGCTGTGCTCCTACAACCCGACCCAACCACTGATGCCCTTCACCCTGTGGCATACTACTCCGCCAAGTTGAAAAAACATCAGACCAACTACTCGACCATAGAGAAGGAGGCCCTGGCTCTGGTGTTGGCAATAAAGAAGTTTGAATGTTACCTCCAGTCTTGCCCACAAACAACCCTAGTCTTCACCGACCATAACCCACTCACGTTCATCCAAACCAACAAGACCTCCAACCAGCGAATCCTCCACTGGGCTCTCCTCACCCAGCCCTATAATCTACAAGTCCGGCACATAAAGGGGGTGGACAACCTGATTGCGGACTCCTTATCCCGAGCTCCAGTGGAAATGCAGCAGCTACTCTCCAAACGCACCAGGTGATCACCTCCTTCGCGCCCGCGCTACGGAGGTCTTTGGAGGGGGGGTGTGTTACGAACCCCGCCACCAATTGTCATGATCTACCTACCCAGCACTACGAACCACGCCATCTATTGTCTTGATCTACCTATCCAGCACCACGAGCAACGCCATCTAGGGACGAAACACGAGTATGACTCGTCTTAGTTACCACTCCCGGGTTTCCCTTCTCCATATCCTGGTTGTTGCGTCACCTCCTCAAAGTCTTCTTTGTCGGCTCCAGTTCGAGGAGAGTTCAGTTCACTCTGGGAAGTGACCACAGGATCACCTATCCTGGAAACCTACGGCACAGTGACTACCTACCGTCTTCTACAATACTCAGCCTTACTCGTCAGCCATCTCAGCTCTGCACTTAAGTATTTGTAATCTTATATTGCCTCCCCACCTCCACCTTGCTTCAAAATTGTTTATGTTGTATAAATATGTATATACTGTTAATGTTTAGGTTAAGTATGGTTAAGGGTAAATTTTGGAGAAATAGCTGAATATTTTGTTAAGGAATTTATGGTACTTTATTATACACAACAAAAACTCGCATCCTTTGTCTACCCTTTTATAGTCCGATTGTCTTTTTTTTTTTTTTTGTTGCCTGTTGGGATCTGGGTAGACTTTTAACTACAGTATATTCTAAATCCCCAACTCTTAACAAATGGCGACCGTGACAGGATCCAACATTAAGTGCCATATTTCTTCCCCCTTGTTACTCCTTGTTAATTATTCCTCCCTGTCACTTCTGTTCACAATTGCTTTACGGTGGTTTAAAGTTCCTTCATATGTGTGTGCATATATTGGTATTATCGTACAGTAAGAGTGACAGACGTAGGATATTAGGTTCCGAGTGTCATAAGGCTTACCTGTTATTAGACGTGGCAGTCGTGTAGTAAGTCTTATCGAGTGTAGGGAAGAATCCGGATCTGTTTAATGCCGTACCTTCGCTCCAGAGTAGGCTGTTCCATAGTCACTAGTTTAGGGTGAAGTGATATCTTGGGATGCCCCTCTCTACCAGGACCCCATAATTATAAAGCCTCAATTATTGTTCTTCTCATTATCTCATTCGGGGTCAATCATACTACCAACTCAAGGGTTTGTTGTCGGGATCTATTAATACGTATCGCGCCCTCTTTCAAGTATCTCAGGGTTGTTAATCGGATCTTTATATAAATACTGTATCTTGCCTTCCTCTTTCAAGTATCTCAGGGTTGTTAATCCGGATCTTTATATTAATGCCGTAATAGGCCCTGCCTCTTTCAAGTATCTCAGGGTTGTTAATCCGGATCTTTATATTAATGCCGTAATACGCCCTTCCTCTTTCAAGTATCTCAGGGTTGTTAATCCGGATCTTTATATAAATTCCGTAATACGCCCTTCCTCTTTCAAGTATCTCAGGGTTGTTAATCCGGATCTTTATATTAATGCCGTAATACTCCCTTCCTCTTTCAAGTATCTCAGGGTTGTTAATCCGGATCTTTATATAAATGCCGTAATACGCCCTTCCTCTTTCAAGTATCTCAGGGTTGTTAATCCGGATCGTATATAAAATGCCGTAATACGCCCTTCCTCTTTCAAGTATCTCAGGGTTGTTAATCCGGATCTTTATATTAATGCCGTAATACGCCGTTCCCCTTTCAAGTCTCTTATCCTTATCTAAGGATCTTCTCAGAAGAACAATATTCATAAGTGTAATTTCCCTAGGTATAACTTGGTTAGTTTCCGGGACTTTCTGGTTATCCACTGCCGTGATATTTTCTAGGGTAATCCACTTATCTTTTGACCATTAATTAATTTATCTAGGTTTTCTTAATGGCCACCTCAGGATTTGTTAAACTTGGTAGTCCTGGAGGAGTGGAAGAGCAAGATACCATTTCACATTTTGAAGCATGTGGAGGAGCGTGGAGAAGTTAATTTAAGACGTGCGGCTGAGCTGGCTGATGGAGGGCCTTGCTGGTGGAGTCACTGTTCCGTAGGGAATGTGGTACTTCCCGACATGTTAGGTCCTCCTCTGATGATAACCTTGGGGGCGTGAGTGGTAGGTCGAACGGTCCCACACCTACCCCCCCCTGATGCAACCAAGTTTACTTGTTCTTACTGTAAAAACCCAGGCCATACGATCCAGACTTGTAAACACCCAAAGTGTCGAATTGCTAAAAGTAGTTCCCTGGATCCCAAATCCAAACCAATAGCAACCACCAATGTGGAAAGGCCCATCAGGATCTCTTCTCTTCATTCACCTATGAGGGAAAAATTTCAATCATAGAGGGGTCTCGTTCTTTCCCTATTCGTATACTACGTGATACGGGCGCAGCACAATCTATCCTCCTGTTTAACGTCATTCCTGATATATCTACAGCATTTACTAATGAGAGTGTTCTAATTTCAGATCTCTCATCCCATTCTTCCTATCCCTTAGCTAAAGTGCACCTCCAATGTCCCTTGATTACTGGGGAAGTGCAAATAGCCATTAGGAAAGATCCAATGCCTGTGAGCGGCTTTCATTTATTATTGGGTAATGACTTGGTAGGAGATCTAGTGGTTCCCAACATAAAGACATTCGACTCTCCCTTACCTGTCAACTCCACCACTGACCTCGAAGAAACTACTCCTCACCTTTTCCCCATCTTGTGCTGTCACCTGGTCACAGAGTGTGCGAAATGGGCCCTCTTCATCTAAAACCACCTCCAATATCTTCCTACCCACAGAAGATCTGTACAATAAGACCATTAGTAAGGCTGAGCTCATAAAAGCCCAACAATCTGATCCATCTTTGAATATGAAAGACCTCAGTGTGGACCATTGTACATCTTCGGCTTACCACCCACAATCACAAGGTTGCTTGGAACAGTTCCATCAAAACTTTCAAATCAATGCTAATAAACTATCTCCCCTCAACTATATAGTCCATACTCCTGATCGCAGAAAAGATTCACAACTTGTTCACATTAATCTCATGAAACTTTACCATTCCAGGCAGTCAGAGGAAGACATCCCAGAGGCTATAAACTTACCTGTATTGTATACGGCTTTGTCAGGGCCGGAGCCGGAGACAGATGACATGGATCTATTGGAGAATTTAGACTTCCCTCTACCTAAAGAAAACCCTGCTAACAGTCACATACTCAACAACTTGGATGAGTATTTTTCTGTTCTGAATCCATCTCAAGCAAAAGATCTCACTAAGTTATTATCAACATTTCCTAAAGTCACGTAAGACCTCCCAGGGTTTTGCAATATACTTAAACATGATATTAAGCTAATCTCAGATGATGTACAACCCATTAGGCAATCCGCATATCGACTAAATCCACAAAAAAGAGAAATTATGAAAAAGGAGGTAGATTTTTTGTTAAAACATAACTTAGCTGAGCCTAGTACCTCCCCCTGGGCTTCACCTTGCCTTCTCATTCCAAAACCCGTTGGCACTTTTCGTTTCTGTACCGATTATCGTAAAGTGAACCAGGTCACTGTCTCAGACTCCTACCCTTTACCTTTGATTGGAGATATAATAGACAGCATAGGCTGTGCAAAATTTATATCTACCGTGGACCTGTTGAAAGGATATTATCAAGTGGGACTCACGGATAGGGCAAAAATAATCTCGGCATTTATAACTCCATTTGGTCTTTTTCAATATTTGGTTATGGCGTTTGGCTTTTCTAATGCTCCGTCCACATTCCAGAGGGCAATAAACTACCTAATTCAGGACCTAGGTGGGACGTTCGCCTACCTGGATGACCTGGTGGTGGTGTCGGACGGCTGGGACGAACATCTGGTGCGTTTGGAGATACTGTTGGCACGACTGCAAGAGACTGGATTCATCATAAACCTGGCTAAATCTGCTTTTGGCCGGGCCTCAGTGACTTACCTGGGACATATCGTTGGGCATGGTATGGTGAGACCCAAGGACGCAAACGTTAAAGCCATCTTGTCCTTCCCCACTCCAAGGACGAGGAAGGAACTCATGCGCTTCCTGGGGATGTGCGGCTACTATCGTCGGTTCTGCAGTAACTTCTCCAGCGTGGCCGGACCCCTCACAGACCTTACCAGTTCTGCGGTCCCTTACATCTGGAACCAGAAGTGCGACCAGTCTTTCCACCGCCTCAAAGCCTTCCTTGCCTCCAAGCCTGTAGTCCACCCCCCTGACTACACCTCGCCCTTCCATCTGCAAATCGACGCTAGTGGTGTCGGAGTGGGGGCTGTGCTCCTACAACCCGACCCAACCACTGATGTCCTTCACCCTGTGGCATATTACTCCGCCAAGTTGAAAAAACATCAGACCAACTGCTCGACCATAGAGAAGGAGGACCTGGCTCTGGTGTTGGCAATAAAGAAGTTTGAGTGTTACCTCCAGTCTTGCCCACAAACAACCCTAATCTTCACCCACCATAACCCACTCACGTTCATCCAAACCAACAAGACCTCCAACCAGCGAATCCTCCGCTGGGCTCTCCTCACCCAGCTCTATAATCTACAAGTCCGGCACATAAAGGGGGTGGACAACCTGATTGCAGTCTCCTTATCCCGAGCTCCAGTGGAAATGCAGCAGCTACTCTCCAGACGTACCAGGTGATCACCTCCTTCGCACCCGCGCTACGGAGGTCTTTGGAGGGGGTGTGTGTTACGAACCCTGCCACCAATTGTAATGATCTACCTACCCAGCACTACGAGCCACGCCATCTATTGTCTTGATCTACCTATCCAGCACCACGAGCAACGCCATCTAGGGACGAAACACGAGTATGACTCGTCTTGGTTACCACTCCCGGGTTTCCCTTCTCCATATCCTGGTTGTTGCGTCACCTCCTCAAAGTCTTCTTTGTCAGCTCCAATTCGAGGAGAGAGGAGTTCACTCTGGGAAGTGACCATAGGATCACCTATCCTGGAAACCTACGGCACAGTGACTACCTACGGGTCTTCTACAATGCCTCAGCCTTACTGCGTCAGCCATCTCAGCTCCGCGCCCAAGTATTTGTAATCTTATATTGCTTCCCCAGCGTCCTGCTTGCTTCAATTATTGTGTATGTTGTATAAATATGTATATACTGTATGTTTGGGATTGCAAGTATGGTTAGGGTAAATTTTTAGATACGCTGCAGAATATTTTTGTTAAGAATTTATAGTGCGTTATTATACACAACAAACTCGCATCCTTTGTCTACCCACTTTTGCAGTCGGTGTCTTTTTTTTTTTTTTTTTTTTGTTTGCCTGTTGGGATCTGAATTTGGGCTTTTAACTATATTCTAAATCCCAACTGGCTAACAAATGGCAACCGTGACAGGACTAGGCCTTAAGTACCATATTCCTTCCTCCCTTGTAACTCCTTGTTAATTATTCTTCCCAGTCACTTCTGTTCACAATTGCTTTACGGTGGTTCAAAGTTTCCTTCATATGTGTGTGCATATATTGGTATTATCGTACAGTAAGAGTGACAGACGTAGGATATTAGGTTCCAAGTGTCATAAGGCTTTCCTGTTATTACACGTGGCAGTCGTGTAGTAAGTCTTATCGAGTGAAGGGAAGAATCCGGATCTGTTTAATGCCGTACCCTCGCTCCAGAGTAGGCTGTTCCATAGTCACTAGTTTAGGGTGAAGTGATATCTTGGGATGCCCGCTCTACCAGGACCCCACAATTATAAAGCCTCAATTATTGTTCTTCTCATTATCTCATTCAGGGTCAATAATAAAGTAACTCAAGGGTTGTTTATCCGGATCTTTATATTAATGCCGTAATACGCCCTT
>NW_024752469.1:0-17638 GCF_018991925.1 Homarus americanus
CATTTATTACGTGGAGGATCCCTCAGGAGGCTCTTACAGTGTGTTGCCACTTTATCATCCACCAACTTACACACTATCATACTGCTCCTGGAAGACACTGAATACACCGTCGGGCTTTCAGCACAACTCCTCCTGGCCGTGAAGATCATCACTTCATTATGCTGACTGTATATAAATATGAAACATCTACGTCACACTTCTTATTGACTTTCTGCCTCATTTTTACACAATTGCAGGTCACAATTGTTTCTTTTACCTTGACAACACAACATACATATAATGTTTCTCTCTTTTATTATTTTTATTATTATTATTATTATTATTATTATTATTATTATTATTATTATTATTATTATTATTATTATTATTATTATTATTATATTTTCGCCCCCCAGGCCCTGATGTGGGTCATTGACCTGTGACCTGATTAATCTCGTAAAAAAAAAACTGTGAAGAACATGTCAATAAGTTACTGGGGACTGTATACCGATAACATTACATGAGTTACTGGTGCCTATAATTATAACTATAACATTAGTTTATATCTCCCACCCAGCGAGGATAATAGAAATAATGAAATATGAGTACTTGTGATCGTAATCGTAATTCAAAACTTGTGCACCAGCTGACTAACGTCTCAGGTTGACTCACTGTATCTCCTTAACTCACAGAAACAAACACCAAAGTCTCGGTGTGTTGTGGACGCCACTATAAAATAAGTAATAATATATCAAGATATAACAGTAGATACTCTTAGCGTCACTAGCCAGTGTTGCCTCTCTGTCTTAAAGAGAAATAGAGGAAAAGTCTCAACCTTACTCGGAGGTCCAGCGGGACCTTCGCTAGCATCACTCCTTGGGGGCGTGAGGACGGCTGTTCTGGCCCTCTCGGCGGAGTCCTGAAGACCCTCAGTTGCTTCAGCACCTAAGGAGATTGGCGAAGAAGGGTGGCCTATGGGATCCAATCGGCGGAGTTCCTGACGGTTCCGGGCTGCCCTTGCCAATACATGCTAGCAGTGTTTCGTAAGTAAAAGTATTTCGACGTAAACAATCTAAATTTTTAATGGCCATCAATGTTGTTCCTCGTGCCAGCAGCCGGGCCTACGATCACTTGTTACCATCTATACCACTTACAGATTGATCATAATTTCATAATTGAAAGAAAATTAACTACTGCTACGCTTCAGGATTCACTTCCCTTAAGGATGACGTTGCATTAAGACACATAAAAATAACTACTTTGTATTATAATAATAAGCCACCTTTTATTGTCTGTTGTCACTCTTAGTTGTTAATGGCACCTGACACCTTAATAGTACAGCAGTCTGATATGATGAATTACCTGTAGGGGTCATAAATATGCCCGGCTCTACAGTGTATAGCATCATGACTTGTTTTATTAGTACATGGGATATTTCTCAATGTATATGGATAAAATTTGGAACTTGTATTATATGAACTAATGAACAAATTCTCATCTTTCAGTTTTTGTAATATAAACAATGAGATTCCTTAGACTAGGTACAAGTAAAAAATAAAATATTTTCCTCTCCTTTGGTACGATTGTATATATCAATTGAATATTTGAACGCGTTATGTTATGACTCATAACATCTCGTTGCTCATAAGTTATGAGCAACGATAGCTTACTGTTTCACTGACAATAATTTGACATAAGATACAATAATTTAAAATAAGGGATTTTCAACAGCCTATTGATTACTGAACCGTGTATATCAAGTTATCTCAAGAACCTAGAGTATGGCGCTTCCCTCACTACTCTCTGAAACAGCTTCAGTAAGTAAGGCTGCAGTTCAGATGCGAACTTTCATGAGTTCTATGTAGTATTGTACATTAAGCTGTGGTTTGCACACACTGTCCTGTCAGGAGCCTTGAGTATCATACACGTACTGTACACACATTAATTTTGTTTTGCTAACTATCAGTATGTAATTTCAACCTAACCTAATTATCAATGAGTTATTTAACCTAACCTAATATAACCTAAACTACTTATGCCAACCCAACATAACCTAAGAAATCGACCCAACAAAACTATCATGAAATAATTCAACCTAACCTAACCTAACCTAAGCTCATTTTTGTCTCCGGCTGAAGTATACCTGACCACCTTTATGTCGTCCCATTAGGAAGCTGATGAGTCTGTGTTATATTTGTTCCTCATTACAAAACGAAATAAATCTTTAAATAATGTTACAGCGGACGACACACACCTATTGCTGTGTTTGGTGACGCGTTGGTTAATGGTGACATGTTGGTTAATGTTGACTCGTAGGTTAATGGTGACGTGTAGAATAAGAGTAAAGTGCTGGTTAATGGTGAGGTGTTGGTTAATGGTGACGTGTTGGTTTATGTTGACCTGTTAGTTAATGGTGACGTGTTAGTTAATGGCAACGCCTTGGTTAATCGTGACGAGTTGATGGTTAATGGTGACGTGCTGGCTAATGATGACGTGTTGGTTAATGATCTCCCCACTTCATTTTGCTAAGGGACAAGACTCGTGTTCCTGCCTCACTTCCAACCTACACCGCCTCACTCACCCCTCTGGCAGTTAACACACACTGGTCCCACAACCCTCTGGCAGGTAACACACTCTGGTCCCGCACCCCCCTGGTAGGTAACACACTCTGGTCCCACAACCCTCTGGCAGGTAACACACTCTGGTACCACAACCCTCTGGCAGGTAGCACACTCTGGTCCCACAACCCTCTGGCAGGTAGCACACTCTGGTCCTGGCAAACTCTGGCAGGTAACACACTCTCGTCCTGCACCCTCTGGCAGGTAACACACTCGTCCTGGCACCCCATGGTGTGTAACACACTCTGTCCCACAACCCTCTGGTAGCACACTCTGGTCCCACAACCCTGCAGGTAGCACACTCTGGTCCCACAACCCTCTGGCAGGTAACACACTCTCGTCCCGCACCCCCATGGTGTGTAACACACTCTGGTCCCACAACCCTCTGGCAGGTAGCACACTCTGGTCCCACAACCCTCTGGCAGGTAACACACTCTGGGCCCGTACCCCTCTGGTAGGTAACACACTCTGGTCCCACAACCCTCTGGCAGGTAGCGCACTCTGGTCCCACAACGCTCTGGCAGGTAACACACTCTGGGCCCGCACCCCTCTGGTAGGTAACACACTCTGGTCCCACAACCCTCTGGCACGTAACACACTCTGGTCCCACAACCCTCTGGCACGTAACACACTCTGGTCCCACAACCCTCTGGCAGGTAACACACTCTCGTCCCGCATCCCCCCGGGTAGGTAACACACTCTGGTCCCATAACCCTCTGGCAGGCAGCACACTCTGGTCCCACAAATGCTCTGGCAGGCAACACACTCTGTCCCGCACCCTCTGGTAGTAACACACTCTGGTCCCACAACCCTCTGGCAGGTAGCGCACTCTGGGCCCACAACGCTCTGGCAGGTAACACACTCTGGGCCCGCACCCCTATGGTAGGTAACACACTCTGGTCCCACAATCCTCTGGTAGGTAACACACTCTGGGCCCACAACGCTCTGGCAGGTAACACACTCTGGTGCCACAACCCTCTGGCAGGTAACACACTCTGGTCCCACAACCCTCTGGCAGGTAACACACTCTGGTCCCACAACCCTCTGGCAGGTAACACACTCTGGTCCCGCACCCCCCTGGTAGGTAACACACTCTGGTCCCACAACCCTCTGACAGGTAGCACACTCTGGTCCCACACCCCTCTGGCAGGTAACACACTCTGGTCCCACACCCCTCTAGCAGGTAACACACTCTGGTCCCACAACCCTCTGGTAGGTAAAAAAAAAAATAACACTTAGTTAATATTTGTTAATGTTAGGTTAAGTTAGTTTAAGTTTTCTATTTCACAATTCATTAATACCTAATATGATGACGTACATGATCGCCGATGGCCAGTCAGAAGCTTAAAATAATACATAGAAGTTATCGATATTAGGCAATTATCCCTGTTTAGTTTAAGCTTTTACAAATCATCAATCGTTTTTGTCAAATAGAGATAACTTTTTGGTTTTACTACTACAATAGGGTGTGTCATAGGAGGGAAGATCAGCTAAAACTAATGGCCCATCACTTTTTTGGTAGATTTTAGTGTATATAAACAGAAAATAATTTCAGTTTCAATATTTTGCAACCTTTTGCTAGGTAAATTTTAGCGTGAAATTTATCGAAAATCTAACGTACAACTGCATTAGTGCATTACAATTAAATAGTGAACATTGCTTTCTGACTTCATTCTTTAACAACCCAAGTAACAATATTTTTTCTGTTTCATATTCTGATGCATTTATAAGTTGATAATATTTGCGATGGCTGCTTGTGTCAGGACGAGGAACCAAAAATCCAGCCATCTCAGTCACTATCTTGGGTCTGGGAGAGAGCTCCTCGAAGTCGGAGTTGCTGCTTCTACATTGAGAGATGCTTTTGAGATACGGTGTTTTAATCAGGCAACCAGTGAAAAGAACCAAAGAACTTACACAAACAAAGACATTGCCAGTGATATGACCAAAGCTTTGCCCGCACAGTACACTCTGGCTAACGCCAGTTCAAGCCTCCAGTCATAACAAGTCAGAAGAAGATTAGGTGAGAGATCACAGCCAGTTGGGGAAAAAGGCAAGATATCTCTTGGGAGAGGAAAACTTGCAGTTATGACAGCTTTAAGGCTAACTGGACCAGTTATTTGACATAATTATTTGGTAGTGCCTAATTGTTCTCTGTCCTGAGTTTGGATGCGAGCGTGACTGTAAATCCGAGGCCCACATCTCCTGTATTTGCAAGCGTGAACTGAAGATTCCTGTGATCGAACTGGCATTTGTCAAAGCATAGAGAGAGAAGACTGGCAGTATAGGGGCTCTCATGAATTCTAGCCAAGATGTTCCGGAGTCCAAGAGACAGGAGGCTGCCACAGAGAGACAGAAGAGGAGAAGAGTTGCCGAGGAAAAGAGACTTGAGAAGGCCCAGGGTAAGGTAAAAAAGGCCGATGAGTGGAGTCAAGCTGATTCAGAGTTTAATGACTTCCCCATGGCTGATCCGAGTGCTGACCAGGAGAATGGTGACTTTGTCCCTAACCCAGAAAATAATGATCCCAAACCTTCCAGGCATAAGATTCGAAATAGGAAAGATATCCCGAGCATAGCTCTGGCCAGCATGCGACACCACACTGGTCTCAGAGAAACTGCAGAGATAGCAACAGCTGCCTGGACTGACGGTGGTTTGATAACACCTGATGATGTTCACCTGGTGATAGATCATAACAAAGTAAGGAGAGCTCAGGAGAAACTTGTCAGTAACCTAGAAGAGGAGTTTGATAAGGGGATAAGAGAAAATGGAATCAACTGTTTGTTCTTTGATGGGAGAAGGGATGACACTAAAGTGTTCATGAAAGTTGGAGATTCTGACAAGTTGTTCCCTGCCATGGTGAAGGAGGAACACTACTCCTGCTGCAGTGAACCAGGAGGGAAGTATTTGTGGCATTTCACTCCAGAGAAAGATGACATCAGGAAACCAGCTGAGATAGTGGCAGATAACATTGTGAACTGGCTCAGAGAGAGGAACGTAGACCAGACCCTGCAGGCCATTGGAGGGGACAGCACCAACATGAACACAGGGTGGCAAGGGGGGGTCATACAGTGGATAGAGCGGAAGATTGGGAGGAAGCTGGTCTGGATTGTTTGTGACCTCCACACCAACGAGTTGCCACTCAGACATCTGATCCAGGAGCTGGATGGCAAGACTCTTTCAAACAACAGATGGTCTGGTCCTCTTGGCAAGATGCTGGACTCTGCCACTGAGTTAGAAATAAATCCGAGCTTTGAAAAAATCAGTTGGCCCTCCACTCGTTGAGCTTGCACATACTGTCATTGACCTGAGTGCACATTCAGTACTATAGTTTACATGATTTGCAGTGCCATCAAAGCTGGGGTCATACCTGATGAACTTGCTTACCTGCAGATAGATTCCAGTCTCACATTCTAAGGTGGCTCACAACAGGCTCTCAGGTTCTGCAGAATTTGGGTCGCTCATCATAAACTGAAAGGGAACCAGCTTACAACCACCAGGACTTATTGTCAATTCATCGGTAAGGTATTACTTGCCAAAGTGGTTCAACACCAAGGTCAAGTCATCGTTCTCCGAAGGTCCGAGGCATGTTCTCTTCCAGCTTGAGCTCCTGAGGAGTCAGCCAAGGAAGGTTGTTCAGATTGTGGAGCAGACTGTGAGGAGATCTTCCTGGTATGCTCATCCCGAGGCAGTTCTGCAGACAATGCTCTGCAGTAAGGGTGAGGAGGAGAGAAGAGTGGCAGTCAAAAAGATCTTGGATATGAGACATATGAGAGGATCTGGGCATGACGAATCAGTTGGTGACGATTCCTTCAGGGTCAGGAAGACTCCTGAAGTCAATCTAGGTGCCAAAACCCTCACTGATCTCATAGATCTGGATAACATCCAGGTTGGCAGTGAGCCCCCTCTTACCTGCAGCCTCACCAATGTTCAAGTCAGAGCTTGCCTGGACAACCCCAGGCAAGCACACCCAGAGTATAGAGTGTTGTGTACAGCAAGTGAGCGAGGCCAGCAGTCACGTGTACAGCCAGGAGAGGAGGGAAGGCTACATCCGAGCTCAGGTGGTCAGCAGGGAGGCGATGAGTAGAAACAGAAGCAAGAAAGACATGTTCTCTATGGTGTGCAGCAACACCGGGTCGTAGTAGAAAAACGGGTTTTTGTATTTGATGATTTTTTTTCTAAAGGAATATTAAATTTAATAAATGTGTCAAGATCATTCGTTTCACTATTCTGGATCATTTTCATCCTAATAAATTAACCTGATACATTTACTTTACTTTAAATAAGCTATTTAGTGGTGTTGGTAAAAGGGTGGGAATACTGAATTTTCATAAGATTTCAAGTTAAAATTTACCTAGCAAAAATGAAAACTTTTCAAATCTGAAGATATTACATGATTCTGCACATAGAACTACATCATTAATACCATGGGCCGATTTTTCAAACTAAAAAAAAAAAAATTCGCCTCCGTATGACACACCCTAATGAGGTAGTCTATAAGCTGGTACGTAAATAGGGTTGGTTCCTTCCTTTAACGCTATATGATGGAATGTTAAATCTGTCTGACCTAGCGTTTCCCCTGGCAAGGCTACTATATGTCTATAGTCGGCAAGCAGCTCTAAACGGCGTGTCTTGCCCTGTGGATAATCGATCACCTTAACATGTGGCGCTATTTGATCTATCCTGGCCAGTCGAGTCTGTTGGCAATTCACAACAATACCTCGAATTGGGAACTTATTTGGTTGCACTTCGACATTGTTGTGATATCTAGAAAATCACACAAATAACATCCTTTATTTAAAATTCGTGATATTGTGAAATTGCTGCCGCAATTCCGTAGACTTGTGTGTGTGTGTGTCTCACAGCAGACACAGCTGATTCCAAGGTCCGGTGACTGGGTCAATGTTCACAAAATCCTGAGTACAGCAAACCGCCACTAATGGTCACACAACGTCATCCACAACACCATACCTCAGAATGCAGAGACCATCTCTCAGACCGGATGTGTCATCATCACTAGGGTGGGTGCTGGGTGCTGGTAACTGGGGGTTGTTCACGCCATACGAAAGAATTTTGTTGACAGGATGTTGATTGATGAGTAGTCTCAACAACTGCACTCACGTCCTGTCACACCCTGGGCAGTGAACGAATCATTTGCAGAAACTAATGTTCACTTCAGCTCACAGGATTGTTGCGTTGGTGAATTCCTCATTCTGGTAATGGAGAGTACTCTTCAACATTGCAGGTACTATCTTCCAACTCTTACTGCTGTAATCACGCTGGGAAGGTGTGTGGTTGAGGTCGAGAGATATCTCTGACGCAAGATCCGCCTTCCTCTTAATAGGATTGGTAGACAACACTTTCGTCCTAGCGGTGAGCATAGGTTCAGAATGACTCATTGCTGTGTAGGAAACACCTTTAAACGTAACACTATTATTACGTGGATGAACATCTAACATGTTCTTTCGAAGAGTTGGTAGACCAAGTAACCCGTCAGCTGGCAAATTGAACTGCTGAACTATATAAAAGTCCGCGTAGAAGGGCGTACCACGTCTTGAGAATCTGAGTGGTAACGTCACCATTCCTTTGAAGCTCAGCTGAGTACCTGAAACTCCTTCGAGCTCAGCGTTACTAGGCCTCCATTTGAATTTGCGGTGAGGGAATTTACGTTGTAACTGGTGATATGATGTCAAGGCCAATACATTAGCGCAAGCACCTGTGTCTATATCAAGAGCCAATCTGGTATTATCCACTCTCACCGGCACTGACAACACTTCCACTTTGCTAAGCGCCGCTACTAATGAGGCCGCTATAGAAGTGCTGTGAGGAGGGGTGGGAATTACCCTATCTATCCCTCTCCGTGCTGTGGTGTGCGCTGGTCTTCCCCCGATGACTTGTCCTGGGGACGTTTCTGCTTGCGCCTATACGACACCTCCGTTTCACTTAGGTCCACTCCCCTAGCCTTTATTAGTATATCGCACTCATGTGAACTATGAGATGTCGATTTGTGAAGAGCGCACCATTTGCGCGCTTTCTGGGTAGGAGGAGGTGCTGCTTTAGCTCCCTCTCTGTTTGACCTTGTGAATGGCTTTGCACCGGGTGTGGCCTTAAAATTAGCACTATTACCTCGGAGCTGAAAACAATCTTCCATTACGTGGCCACGTTTATTACAATGTGCGCATCGTAACGATGTTTTCTGTTTATATGTTAGGCGGGGAGGAGCGATCGGAGCTAAGTGTGTCGCATAAGGAGTCTGGAGGTGAGGCATCTGTGGCAGTCTGATACGGCTGGGGTTGTGGTGACATCACTGAGGGCTGCGCCAGTAAGGGGCCCGTAGCCTGGGGACAGAGCTTGTTTGCGTATTCCACCATATCCAAGGGTGGTTCATACTGTACTTCCTGTGCCCAGCTATATAAGGGAACACGGACGGAAAGAAGAAAACTTATTAGTTCTATCAATGTTTCCACATTTTCCGGTGACATATCACCCCGTGAGTTGTACCAGCCTGATGACTGGAAGGTCGCTTGCATGTCCTGGCGAACCTGGCCCGCGATGTCAACAGCGTCAACGGGTGTTTCGTTTCGTATACCTGGAATACAGCGATCCAACCATCTGAAGATCCATTGCAGTTGGCCCAGCTGTGACCTACCCCCAAAAATCCCAATTAGCGTTCGCTTGAACTTTTCATAGTCAGGGCTTTGTAAACCAAATGCATTTAAACGACTGCCTGTATAGGAACCCTGCGTTATATGGGAACGTACATATGCTTTCTTTTCTTCGTCAGCCGTTATGTGACTATTGCGCATGCTATCTTCACATGCACGAATAAAATGTGCGACCCTATAATCGTCTTGTTCCGTGAAATTTCGAACATAATCGCCGCGTTGCATGATATTAATAACATTATCAGCTTTAGGTGTGGTAGTAGTACTGGTGTGAGGGTTAGAGGACGCCATTGTGAGTGTTAGTATTAAACAGTTATTATTCTTAGTATACTTAGGTGAGGTACTATAGTGATTACCAGACCGTAGGGTACGACGGTTTAAGTCGTCAAATGATTCGTCAATAACTTTCTCTCTACTTCCTACCGAATCATTTAACTGTGTTCCATACTCAAAATCTATGTCAGTCTGGGCTTGATCATCGATGAGTTGGTTATCAGCAAACAGTTGCGCTAGGCGTTCGATTTCATCTACATTAGACATGGGAAACTTAGAAATTATCTATTAGCCCCCTTGGGTCAATGAATACTTAACAGTAAGTAGATCACTTGCCTCTCATTTACAAGACAAATGAATATGAATTGTAGTTAATTATTAAACTATCAATAAGAAGACAGACACTTACAAACTACTGTAAATTATAGGATTTCAATACATTAATCTTACATTCGACACTTTATCATTGAAATAATCCTATCCGACGAACCTATGGGTGTGAAGATATCTCTCGAACGTGTTCATGTGTGTAGAACTATGTAATTTAAATACCTATTTATACAGAGTAGTACGTCTGTATAGAAAATGTGATCCTTCAAAAGTTCTGAGTGGAGTGGTGGGTGGAGTGTGGGCAGGGCCTCTTCCTAGGATGAGTGCGCTGCTGCTGGTTTCCTTGGCAACGAGAAGACGCTTCTGCTTTGGTGAGAGAGGAGTCCACTTGAATTAGGTGAATTCCACCTCCGGCGATCAGAAAACTGCTGATGATTGGTTATCACACTGGTTGGTGCTGGGTCGCTGGCGAAACTACGGTGTGCCAATTCTTCACATTCCACGTATATATGGAGATCTGTATGATGACACCGAAATTCGTAATTCGCGCTGACGACACAACAATACTGCCCAGCTGTTAGTGAAATACCAATTGAAGACCAGGCTACGAAACTGTTTTTCAACACTGCAACACTGTAATGTCTAGGGAATGCTGAGTGGAGTCTATCTCAACCGGCTCAATCTGGATATGCACCAACAGGCTGTAATATATGTATATTAAGAATTCTGCAAGTATTTGTATGTGACAGAGATAAGGAGCGCTCACTACATATCGTCTCAATACGGGATATAGTTTTAAACACTCGGATTATGTAACGCGTCACTGCTGTGTGGTTTCTTGTTTTTCACAAAACACAGACGGATGATACGACTACCAGTTTGAAGAATCCGTACACACCGCTTGCCACCTATATGAATCGGCTGCTTGTCCAATTAACCAGTCCGTTCACACATATTTATATTTGGGTTTTAAGTAACGAAACCCAAACGGTAGTTCCTTTGTTTTATTATAAAAGGTTGTAGATATAATTCCTGAGTGTATATCAACCGTAAGTCTCACTGTCTAGGAGTGAATGAGAAAGGGACGGCGTTTATGTATGATAAACGTTAGGTCACGTCCTTACGATATGAGTTGAGGTGAGCTACTGAAGCTTAGGGGCATGGCAGTGTGTGCTTACAGAAATGCTGAGCTATGGGTCTCGCCCTCTTGGGTAAGTTGCCCGCTCACGTGTCCATATCATGTCTCACTCATAGACAGTGGAAAGTTACAGGGGGTGAATCTCAATATAATATCAGATGTATTGACCCATTTATATAATACGTTCTGTTGATGAGACAGGGGCCTATTACACCCACCTTACCACCCTACCACCCACCTTACTACCCTACCACCCACCTTACCACTCTACCACCCACCTTACCACCCTACCACCCTACCACCCACCTTACCACCCACCTCACCACTCTACCACCCACCTCACCACCCTACCACCCACCTCACCACCCTACCACCCACCTCACCACCCTACCACCTTACCACCCTACCCACCTGCCCACCACCCTGCCCACCACTCCTACCACCCCTCACCACCCAACCACCCACCTCCACCACCCCTACCACCCACCTCCCACCCCATCCACCTCACCACCCCTACCACCCACCTTACCCCTACCACCCACCTTACCACTCTACCACTCACCCACCACCCTACCACCCACCTCACCACTCTACCACCCACCTTACCACTCTACCACTCACCTTACCACCCTACCACCCACCTCACCACTCTACCACCCACCTTACCACTCTACCATCCACCTCACCACCCTACCACCCACCTTACCACCCACCTTACCACCCTACCACCCACCTTACTACCCTACCTCCCACCTTACCCTCTACCCACCACCTCACCACCCACCTTACCACCCACCTTGCACCCCTACCACCACCTTACCACTCTACCACCCACCTTACTACCTACCCATACCCACTCCTACCCACCCACCCACTACCCTACCACCCACCTTACCACTCTACCCACCCACATACCACCCCTACCACCCACCTCACCACTACCACCCACCTTACCACTCTACCCACCCACCTCATCACCCCTACCCACCCACCTTGCTACCCCTACCACCCTTACCACTCTACCCACCTCCCACCCTCTATCACCCACCTGCCTCTACACCCACCTCCTACCCCTACCACCCACCTCCTGCCTCTACCACCACCTTACCCCTACCACCCACCCCACCCCTACCACCCACCTTACACCCCTACCACCCACCTCACCACTCTACCACCCACCCACCACTCTACCACCCACCTCACCACCCTACCACCCTGCTTTCACACCTACCACCCCACCTCCCTGCCCCACCACACCCACCTTACTACCCCTGCCCCTTACCCACCTTACCACCCACCTCACCACTCTACCACCCACCTCACCACCCTACCACCCACCTCACCACCCTACCACCCACCTCACCACCCTACCACCCACCTTACCACCCTACCACCCACCTTACTACCCTACCACCCACCTTACCACTCTACCACCCACCTCACCACCCAACCACCCACCTCACCACCCTACCCACCTTACCCTACCCCTACCACCCACCCACCACTCTACCCACTCACCTTACCCTACTACCCACCTCACCACCCTACCACCCACCTCACCACTCTACCACCCACCTCACCACTCTACCACCCACCTTACCACCCTACCACCCACCTCACCACCCTACCACCCACCTTACTACCCTACCACCCACCTTACCACCCTATCACCCATCTTACCACCCACCTCACCACCCACCTCACCACCCTGCCGCCCCCCACCTCTTTCCACTCTTGCCACCCACCTCCCCTACCCCTACCACCCACCCTTACCCACTCTACCACCCACCTTACCACTCCCACCCCACATACCACTCTACCACCCACCTCACCACCCTACCACCCACCTTACTACTCTTCCACCGACCTTACTACCCTACCACCCACCTTACCACTCTACCACCCACCTTACCACCCACCTTACCACCCACCTCACCACCCTACCACCCACCTTACCACCCTATCACCCATCTTACCACCCACCTCACCACCCACCTCACCAACCTGCCGCCCCCCAGGTGTCGTGAGAACCAACCTAAAGAGTCTCTACCCTTGTCGAAATACATAAGCAATCAATTACCAGCCCCTCACCTGCCTCACCTTACTAATTAAGTGCTACTGTAGGTGCAGGTAAGGAAGAGCCGCTGGGACGGTAACACCTGCCTGACGGGGAGGAAGCATGGGGAAGTCCTGTAGGTTAATCTTTTAATATCTGAATTTGGCATTAGCTGATTACTTACATGACTAGTGGAGTGTATGTATGTATGTATGTATGTAGTGTTACGAGTTGGGGATTTAGAATATAGTTATACGTCTACCCAGATCCCAACAGGTAACAAAAAAAAAAAAAAAAAACAGACAATCGGACTATAAAAGGGTAGACAAAGGATGCGAGTTTTCGTTGTATATAATAGAGTACCATAAATCCCTTAACAAAATATTCAGCTTATAAATTACCCTTAACCAAACTTAACCTAAACATTAACAGTATATACATATTAATACAACATAAACAATCTTGAAGCAAGTGGACGTGGGGGAGTTAATACAAAATACAAGTACTTAAGTGAGGAGCTGAGATGGCTGACGAGTAAGGCTGAGTATTGTAGAAGACGGTAGGTAGTCACTGCACGTAGGTTTAGAGGATAGATGATCCTGTGGTCACTTCCCAGAGCCAAGTCCTCTCTCCTCGAATCGGAGCTGACAAAGAAGACTTTGAGGAGGTGACGCAACAACCAGGATAGGGAGAAGGGAAACCCCGGAGTGGTAACTAAGACGAGTCATACTCGTGTCTCGTCCCTAGATGGCGTTGCTCGTGGTGCTGGGTAGGTAGATCAGGACAATAGATGGCGTGCTTCGTAGTGCTGGGTGGAGGGGTTCGTAACACCCCCCTCCAAAGACCTCCGTAGCGCTGGCGCGAAGGAGGTGATCAACTGGTGCGTCTGGAGAGTAGCTGCTGCATTTCCACTGGAGCTCGGGATAAGGAGTCTGCAATCAGGTTATCGACCCCCTTTATGTGTCGGACTTGTAGATTATAGGGCTGGGTGAGGAGAGCCCAGCGGAGGATTCGCTGGTTGGTGGTCTTGTTGGTTTGGATGAACGTGAGTGGGTTATGGTCGGTGAAGACTAGGGTTGTTTGTGGGCAAGACTGGAGGTAACATTCAAACTTCTTTATTGCCAAAACCAGAGCCAAGGCCTCCTTCTCTATGGTCAGTGGTTGGTCTAGTCTTTTTCAACTTGGCGGGCTAATATGCCACAGGGTGAAGAACATCAGTGGTTGGAATCCCGGGTTAGCAGGAACACAACCCCCCACTCCGACACCACTAGCGTCGATTTGCAGATGGAAGGGCAAGGTGTAGTCAGGGGGGTGGACTACAGGCTTGGAGGCAAGGAAGGCTTTGAGGCGGTGGAAAGACTGGTCGCACCTCTGGTTCCAGATGTAAAGGACCGCAGAACTGGTAAGGTCTGTGAAGGATCCGGCCACGCTGGAGAAGTTACTGCAGAACCGACGGTAGTAGCCGCACATCCCCAGGAAGCGCATGAGTTCCTTCCTCGTCCTTGGAGTGGGGAAGGACAAGATAGCTTTAACGTTTGCGTCCTTAGGTCTCACCATACCATGCCCAACGATATGTCCCAGGTAAGTCACTGAGGCCCGGCCAAAAGCAGATTTAGCCAGGTTTATGGTGAATCCAGTCTTGCGGTTATTACCCAAACAGTATCTCCAAACGCGCACCAGATGTTAGTCCCCAGCTGTCCGACACCACCACCAGGTCATCCAGGTAGGCGAACGTCCCCACCTAGGTCTGAATTAGGAAGTTGATGACCCTCTGGAATGGCGGAGCATTAGAAAAAGCCAAACGCCATAACCAAATATTGAAAAAAGACCAAATGGGTTATAAATGCCGAGATTATTTTTGCCCTATCCGTGAGTCCCACTTGATAATATCCTTTCAATAAGTCCACCGTACTGACCATTTGGCACCAACCTATACTTGTCTATTATATCTTCAATCAAAGGTAAGGGTAGGAGTCTGAGACAGTGACTGGTTCGCTTACGATAATCGGTACGAAACGAAAAGTGCCATCGGGTTTTGGAAGGAGAAGGCAAGGGGAAGCCCAGGGGGAAGTACTAGGCTCAGCTAAGTTATGTTTTAACAAAAAGTCTACCTCCTTTTTCATAATCTCTCTTTTTTGTGGATTTAGTCGATAGGCTGATTGCCTAATGGGTTGTACATCATCTGAGATTAGCTTAATATCATGTTTAAGTATATTGCAAAACCCTGGGAGGTCTGATGTGACTTTAGGAAATGTTGATAATAACTTAGCGAGATCTTTTGCTTGAGATGGATTCAGAACAGAAAATACTCATCCAAGTTGTTGAGTATGTGACTGTTAGTAGGGTTTTCTTTAGGTAGAGGGAAGTCTAAATTCTCCAATAGGTCCATGTCATCTGTCTCCGGCCCTGACAAAACCGTATGCAATACAGGTTGACTTATAGCCTCTGGGATGTCTTCCTCTGACTGCCTGGAATGGTAAAGTTTCATGAGGTTAATGTGAACAAGTTGTGAATCTTTTCGGCGATCAGGAGTATGGACTATATAGTTGAGAGGAGATAGTTTATTAGCAACTATATAGGGACCAGTAAACTTGCTTTTAAGGGGAGAGCCTGGAATGGGTAGAAAGAGTAACACTTTGTCACCTGGAGAAAATGATCTTTTAACTAATTTAGGTTGGGACTTCACCATTTTTTCTTGGACTTTTTTTAAGTTTGACTGAGCAATGGTTCGGACCTCAGTTAATTTGTCCCTTAAAGTGTCAATGTATTGGGAAACTGTTGCGGGCTTAATAGATGGAGTGTCAAACCACTGCTCCTTTACCATTTTAAGGGGTCCCCTAATTTGTCTCCCATATAGTAACTCGAACGGGGAGAACCCCAATGACTCCTGGGGACATTCCCTGATGGCAAAGAGTAACAAGTCTATGCTTTCATCCCATTCCTTTTGGTGTTCTCTACAGTATTTTTTGAGCATTGATTTGAAAGTTTGATGGAACCGTTCCAAGCAACCTTGGGATTGTGGGTGGTAAGCCGAAGATGTACAATGGTCCACACTGAGGTCTTTCATCACCTGTTTGAAAAAGGTGCTCGTAAAAACTGGTACTTGATCTGGTTGGATCTCTTTGAATACACTGAAATTGAAAAGGTTGCAAAGATGTTTGATTACGTTTTTTGAGTGATGCTTTTTTGAGAAAAGCCTCAGGATAGTATTACTGGTATCGCAACTGTGAGCGGGGTGATTTCCCTTCTTAGTCTTTGGTAATGGGCCCACACAATCCACAACAATCTTTTCAAATGGTGTAGAAAATACTGGGATGGGCTTAATGGGAGCTGCTGGTATACTTTCATTTGGTTTTCCTACTATTTGACAAATATGACAAGATTTTAGGTACTTTGACACATCCTTCCTAAGTCCAGGCCAGTAATAGTGTTGGAGGAGCTTTTTATATGTTTTCAGGATTCCCAAATGTCCTGAAATACCATCATGGGTAAGGGCAATTAATGCTGGTCTGACTGAGGAGGGAATTACCACTTGATGTATTTCAGGCCACGTGTCTGGTGGGCTAAGCTCAGGGGCCTATAGTACAATAAAACCCCTTCATGATAATAAAAACACGGAAGGGTGTTAAAATCTTTACCCTCAACTGCTGCATGATGAAGTTTAGTCAAAGATGGATCAGATTGTTGGGCTTTAACGAGCTCCTCCTTACTAATGGTCTTATTGTACAGATCTTCTTTGGGTAGGAAGATATTAGAGGTGGTTTTAGACGAAGAAGGCCCATTTCGCACACTCTGTGACCGGGTGACAGCACAAGATGGGAAAAGATGAGGAATAGTTTCTTTAAGGTCAGTGGTGGAGTTGACAGGTAAGGGAGAGTCGACTGTCTTTATGTTAGGAACCACTAGATCTCCTACCAAGTCATTACCCAATAATAAATGAATGCCGCACACAGGCATTGGGTCTTTCCTTATGGCTATTTGCACTTCCCCAGTAATCAAGGGACATTGGAGGAGCACTTTAGCTAAAGGATAGGAAGAATGGGATGAGAGATCCGAAATTAGAACACTCATTAGTAAATGCGGTAGATATATCATGAATGACGTTAAACAGGAGGATAGATTGTGCTGCGCCCGTATCACGTAGTATACGAATAGGGAAAGAACGAGACCCCTCCATGATTGAAATTTTTCCCTCATAGGTGAATGAAGAGAAGAGATCCTGATGGGGCCTTTCCACATTGGTGTTTGCTATTGGTTTGGATTTGGGATCCAGGGAACTACATTTAGCAATTCGACACTTTGGGTGTTTACAATTCTGGATCGTGTGGCCTGGGTTTTTACAGTAAGAACAAGTAAGCTTGGTTGCATCGGGGGGAGTAGGTGTGGGACCTTTCGACCTACCACTCACGTTCCCAAGGTTATCATCAGAGGAGGACCTAACATGTCGGGAAGTACCACGTTCTCTACTGCCCAGTGACTCCACCAACAAAGCGTACGCATCAGCCAGCTCAGCAGCACGCCTAAATTAACCTCTCCACGCTCCTCCACATGCTTCAAGATGTGAAATGGTATCTTGCTCTTCCA
>NW_024752470.1:0-4288 GCF_018991925.1 Homarus americanus
CTCTTCTCAACCCCACACCCAATGATTCCCACCCAACCTAACCTAACCTACCTAACTTGACCAATTCCTCCTCCCCCTCACTCCCAAACCCCACGCCACCATCTCAATCTCAAGACCACTCCGACAAAAAAAAAAAAAAAAAAAAAAACCTAACCCACTCAACCTGCCTAACACCCCCACCCAAAAAAAAGACCTAATAATCCCCAAAATAAAAACCTAACGTACCCAGCCATTACTAGCAATCCCACACAAAATAAAAATAACCATTCTACCATTAACTAACCACACCCTATCACTCCTCCCAAAACAAAAACCTAACATACCCAGCCGTTACTAGCAATCCCACACAAAATAAAAATAACCATTCTACCATTAACTAACCACCCTATCACTCCTCCCAAAACAAATACCTAACACCCCATCCCATACTAACTCAGATAACATGTACGTTTCCCTTAGCCAATAAGGTCGGTGAGAGTTCCACAGTGCCTGTACGCAAGCCCTCTCCCTCAAGAATGTTATCAACACTGTTTTATGGGCACCTCCTTAGCCAATAAGGTCCGGAGAGGTGTACCTAATAAAAACGGTACCAATTGCAAACGACATTGAACGCCTCTCTTAGCAATAAGGTCGGGGAGGTGCAATGTACGTGTACCTAAACCCTCTCCCTCAAGAATGGGGCCAGAACTCACAATACCTGCAAGAAAGAGATGCAAAAATTAACCAACTCTGCCAACCACTAACAAAACCTACAATCCTCCCAAAGAAAAAACTCAACCCCACCCAACCTACTCACAATCCCTCCTACAAAAAAAAAAGCTAACTCACTATCCAATCACTAATCAACACCTTCAATCCTCCCAAAAGGAAAACTTAACCTACCCAACCTTACTCACAACCCTCTCAAAATCAATACCTACAATCCTCCCAAAACAAAACTTAATATACCCGACCTTTCTAACAAGTCCCTTTGACCCTCCTTAAAAAACATATGACTCATTACAACTATTC
Organism: Homarus americanus; assembly: GCF_018991925.1. Classification (NCBI taxonomy): domain Eukaryota; kingdom Metazoa; phylum Arthropoda; class Malacostraca; order Decapoda; family Nephropidae; genus Homarus; species Homarus americanus. The sequence continues at coordinate 1,012 of NW_024752470.1, forward strand.
ATTAGTAACACAAAACATATCATTCCTAAGTAATCCTACCATACTATAAAATAACCCAAGAACCTCCTAAGCCCCCCTCTCCTTAGCCCTCTATGCACCAACAATCCCAATTCAGCCTAACCTATTAGCCTATTCTCTCCTCGTACAACGACTCCTAACCTAATAATCAACCTAACAAGCCAACTAACCTCTTCTCAATCATAATTGGTTCACATTTCTTACTACAATTTTGTTCCCCCTCATCAGGCCTATATCTCGACTCAAGACAATCCAAACAAAACTACATTAACTTCATCCACCCTATATCCTCCCCAAAACAAATACCTAACTTACCGCCCCATACTTGCTCAGGAATGGCATGCACGTTTCCCGCCAGCCGTAAGGTCGGTGAGAGTTCCACAATGCGCAAGCCTTCCGCTCCAGGTCGGAAGACGCTCCTAAAACAGCACCAACTTCAGTTTGATATTCAAACGCCTCTCCTCAGTAAGGTCGGGAAGTGCAATGTACCTGTATAAACCCTCTCCCCAAGAATGGGGCCGAACTCTAATACCTGCAAGAAAGGTGGATATGTGATTAACTAACTTTCTGCCAACTACCTAACAAAACCTATAATCCTCCCAAAAACTTAACCCACCAACCTTACTCACAATCCCTCTAATCTCCCAAAGAAAAACTTAACCTACCCAGCCTTCTCTAGCCCTCTTAAAAATCAATACAATCCTTGAAAAACAAAAACTATATCCTTGGGCGCTTTCTATGGTCCATTGACCTCTATTAAAAAAAAAAAAAAAAATATATATGACTCAATACAACTATTCGTGGCAGCATACAAACATATCATTCCTAAGTAATCACTGTACTATAAAATAACCCAGAGACCTCCTAAACCACCTCCTCCTCCTCTCTCCCCCTCTCCCATTGAGAAGACCACACTGACACATAACATTATCCTAACCCTCCCTCCCTCCCCTTACTACATTTACATACAAACACATACACACTCACACAACAACCCCCCTCAAGCAATTTTAATTCACCTAAAATTAACATACAACCGCCACCCCCATCAATCCCCAAACACAAACTCCCCCCCTCCCACAACCAATCTCCAAACACAACATCCCCCCGTCAGACAAAGCCCCTCTTAACACCACAACTCTCAAAAACCAAATCAAACATACCCAACTTCTATAATCAGCCACCTCGACAAAATCGACTTAACTCAAGACTGAAACTTAACCTATATCTCACTCTCATCTCCGTTCACAATTTGACATAGCTCAAATCTGCCTCCTGCTATTACTAAACAACTCTCCTACGATACACTCATCCTTCCTCACTACGAATACTTTGACATTTCAAACTCAAAGATTCTAAACTCTTCCTCCAACTCTCTCCATTTCTCTCTGACATAGCTAAAAGACCCACAACTCTCAGAACCTAATCAAACATACCCAACGTCTGTGACATCCAATTCTTAATAAAATTGACCTAACTCTAGACTGAAACCACTCAACCTATATCTCATTCTCGTCTCCGTTCATAATTTGACAAAAAAGCTCAAATCTGTCTGCCGCTATTACTAAAAACTCTCCTACGATACGCTCATCCTTCCTTACTATGAATACTTTGACATTTCAAGCTCAAAGATTAAAAAACCCTTCCTCCAACTCGCTCCGTTCCTCTTTGACATAGCTCAAAGACTTTACCTTCATCTCTCTCCAAACAACCCTACGACTAGCAAAATTTCTATATTTTCACCTTCTCTGTTTGATTTGATCGTGTGCTGCCTGTGCGTCCGTCCACCTGCGTTTCTCGGCTTGCGCCGCCGCCGTGGCGGGGCGGTTCTTCCTACGTTTTACCAACACTGCCTGCTAGGACGACAATCAGAACACCCGCGTTGGCCCTTTGCTTGCCCGGACCTGCTCCCGCCCTCCCTCTGCCTCGTCCTGATTGTTGTTGTTGCACCCTCACGGGCATTTTGCCTACCCCCTCACGCAAGCGGTGTTTAGCCACTGCACCTGTTCTCTCCTTCTAAAATTCACTTCCATCCTATCTTTATTCTTCCTCTGAACCTCCTTCCCCCCTGTCACTAGCATTTTTCTAGTTCTTCTAGGCGAAGCCACACCAGGACCACCTGTAGTAGCAACCACAACAACATGACTGGACGAGGCAAAGGAGGCAAGGGACTTGGAAAGGGTGGCGCCAAGCGTCATCGTAAGGTGCTTCGTGACAACATCCAGGGTATCACCAAGCCCGCCATTCGTCGTCTAGCTCGGCGTGGAGGTGTTAAACGTATATCCGGCCTCATCTACGAGGAGACCCGCGGCGTCCTCAAGGTGTTTCTGGAGAACGTCATCCGTGACGCCGTCACCTACGAAACACGCAAAAGGGCAATGCCGCCATGGATGTGGTGGACGATGTGGTGAAGACTGCCAGGTAAACCAAACACCAACACGAGAGAGGAGTTCAAGGTCATGCTGTAAACATGAGGGGTTGTTTATCTTGTTGAGAAGAGCAGCTCACGGGGACGGTAGTTGTTCACGGATATTGGCCCTTCATACACCAGTCTATACCAACTTTGAACTGACCTAGAAGCTCTTAGTCTAACAATGATCAATATCGTTGCTTTATTTAGATAGGGCATCTTAAATTAACACTTACGAACGCTGGCCGTACTGGTCGAACAGTGCAGGTCGCTCTCTACCTCCCTGGTTTGGACACGTACGGTCATGGCTGGCGGAAAACTTCAGCAGGCAGGTCGCTTACTACAATGACTTCTTGAATTGGGTGGTGGATACAGCAGACACAACAATATGGCCCAGGGTACTGCTGGGGACTGTTGACGGATTTGGAGCTACCAGCCAGCAGTGAATGTGAAGAACAGAGCCGTTTAAAGTTGTTAATAGTGTTGCCGAACCGCGCCATCTATTGTCGCAGTCTGCCTACCCAGCACCACGAGCAACGCCATCTATTGTCATGATCTACCTACCCAGCACCACGAACAACGCCATCTATTGTCACAGTCTACCTGCAGCACCACGAGCAACGCCATCTATTGTCATGATCACCTACCCAGCACCACGAGCAGCGCCATCTAGGGACAGGGCCAGGTATGACTAGTCTTAGTTACCACTCCGGGTTTCCCTTCTCCATATCCTGGTTGTTTGCATGCCTTAAGTCTTCTCATCAGCTCCAGTTCGAGGAAGATTCACTTCACTGTGGAAATGACCACTAGGATCACCTATCACCAGAGCCCTCACGACACAGTGACTAC
>NW_024752471.1:0-2319 GCF_018991925.1 Homarus americanus
ATTTGCATATATATATATATATATATATATACGTACGCATATGTAAACCCCGCCACGCTGGTCATGGTTGCACTGCCTAAACCGAATGCTCACTTTCCGGGTGTGTGTACCTTTAGCGGAGAGCGGGCGCGAGCAGGTGCGACAAGGTTGCCCAGTCATCAAAACATTACTGAGTTTTCACCCGCCACCCACCACAGCCGCCCAAGTCAGTGATATAGATAATGATAGAGGATATGGAGTTATTTGGACTTTGAGGTTTGACAAAGAGGCCCTGCAAGCCCTTGTGGTAGATAGTATACAGGATACAGGTGAGGGCCAATAATCTGCCCTCTGCCTCGAACCAACCCCATCCCGTGTGCCCAGCCATCTTTTCATTAATGTAAGTGTTAAAAACTAATATTATTGATATTTCTCTAATTATTAATCAGGTAGGATGTCCATCATAAAATTAAGAAGTTATTTACTACAGTTGTACCCCACTTAACGCGTCAATTGAACCCAGAGGGTCCGCGTTAAGTGAACTCAAGTATGAACAACAGAACATATGGGATTAATTCCAAAGAAACCGGCTCACATCTCAACTCCACTTTTTGAAGGCACATACCTATGTTGTAGTAAAAATAACATCTTAATTTTATGATGGTAATGCACACAATTAATACTTAAGAGAAATACAGTCGCCAAGTTAATGTCCATTCAAATAATGGACTCAACTCTCCCTCTCACACTACACCTGGCTCTTCCCTCAGAGAAATCTTTGGGGAAAACCACTAAATTTTAATAAATAATACTCAAATCTAAAGTTAGATACAATTGACATTGGGGATTCCTTTTAGAAGACCAGGAATATTTTGAATATAAATGTCATATATTTGCACAAAAGATAACATAGTTACCTAGAGAAAAATTTTTATCTAAAATTTGTATGTTTAATGAAAAATATATGATGTTTATATTCAAAATGATCACCAAATTATAAGAATTCCAGCAATGTAAATTATATCTTGACCGGTAATTTGTATGAATTTTATGAGCTAAAACAAATATCTTCAGTTAATAAAAAAAAATAATCTTCACAACACTATCTGTCAATCAGTACCCCACCTGCTCTTCCAACCGCGTGGTCAGTCCCAACCTCCCCCACCTCCCCACCAATCCCTCCTTCCAGGGTTTTTAAACATTTAGTATTAAATAATACCTCAGATTAAAGTTAGGATAATATAATTGACATTGCTGGATTCCTGTGAATATTTTGAATATAAATGTCATATATTTTGCACAAAAGATAACATAGTTAATTTGAGAAAAATTTTTATCTAAAATTTGTATGTCTAATGCAAAAATATGATGTTTATATTCAAAATGATCATCAAATTATAAGAATTCCAGCAATGTAAATTATATTCAGACTGGATAATTTGTATGAATTTTAGAGCTAAAACAAATATCTTCAGTTAATAAAAAAATAATAATTCTTCACAGGGTAACAGAGTGGTCGGTCGTCTCTCCTCCCCCACCCCCCACCAACCGTCCCCAAGGAGGATAACCACTAAATTTTAATAAATAATACCTCAAACTAAAGTTAGGATAATATAATTGACATTGCTGGATTCTCAAGACTAGGGAATATTTTGAATATAAATGTCATATATTTTGCACAAAAGATAACATAGTTAATTTGAGAAAATTTTTTATCTAAAATTTGTATGTCTAATGCAAAATATGATGTTTATATTCAAAATGATCACCAAATTATAAGAATTCCAGCAATGTAAATTATATTCTGGCCGGGTAATTTGTATGAATTTTATGAGCTAAAACAGGCAGTCAGGCAGGTGGGGCACTAAAAATAGCTGCCTGTCAGACACTCACCGCTGGATATGTGGAAAAAAACCGTGTTATGAAAGTTCAGTTTGGCGAGGCACTGCAGTGTGATAAAACGCGTAAGTGAAAAAACCGAGAAGGGGTAATACAACGAGGTATTGTGTCTGAAAAAGTGGAGTTTGGGGGTTGGGTCTGCCCCTATTTCAATTAATCCCATATGATGATGTTCACGCGGGCCAGGTTCAATTGACTGCAGTATATATATATATATATATATATATATATATATATATATATATATATATATATATATATATATATATATATATATATATATATATATATATATATATATATATATATATATATATATATATATATATAATGTTGTTCTGATCACCTAAGAGGCACGGTAGTCCCTAATTGGAGGTTCACGGCTATATAGCTCGTTGAACAGGCTTTGTGTGAAATATAACAAAGTCTAGGACTGCTTTT
>NW_024752472.1:0-29013 GCF_018991925.1 Homarus americanus
ACTTAGCAACTTGAATTACGTTAAAGATGAATATAATAATGAGGGCACATATGGCTTAACAAAAAACAAAAACAAATTGGCAACTCAGCACAACTTAGTCCTTAATATTTATCACTTAAAATTTAAGGTTACTTCAATACACGACAGACAATGTTAAATGCAAAAGTTACAAACACAAATAAGGACGAAATTGTCCCTCACTCTCGAACCATTACTGATACCTTCGGCAAGAAGAAAGTGGTGGCCCAGAGCGAACTTCACAATCTAAAGAACGACTGGTATAAAAATAAAGCACGTGAAATGAGAAAACTTGCAGATCAACACAAGATGAGCGAATTTTTCAATTCCACTAGAACATTTTATGGGCCAATCATTCGTGGCGGAGCCCCCCCCCCCCCTCTTCTCATCCGAAGGTAACTCCCTAATTAAAGACGAAGAAGGCATCCTTCAGCTCTGGAAAGAGCACTACCATTCGCTGCTCAAAAGAAACATCGATATGGATGTCCTGATTATCCAGCTCGTCCCTCAGCATCCAGAGCTGACCCACCGCAGCTATCCCCAATCCCTGGATGAAGTAGCCACTGCCATCAAACAGATGAAAAACAACAAAGCCTCAGGGTCTGATGGAGTCCCAGACGAGGTGTATAAAGCAGGAGGCCCTCTGCTTACCAGCCGTCTCCACTCTCTCTCCTGGAGCAAAAATGGGAAAAGGAGGAAATCCCCCAAGCTCTTAAAGACGTCTCCATCATCAACATTTATAAGAACAGGGGAGACCGGTCTGACTGTGGCAACTACCACGGGATCTCGCTGCTGTCCGTAGCTGATAAGATTGTCGCCTGAGTCCTCCTAAACAGTCCTCCTCTCAGTCCCAGACTTCCATGAAATATCACAGTGTGAAGTGTGGAACAACTTACCCCCACCCATCCGAGCAAAGACTACGCTCCCTTCCTTTAAATCATCTCTTGAAAAATATCTATTGTCTAAGTATTAATATTTCTTGTAAACCTACTATATTTACAGTACCTGCATTTATTGTAACATCAAAACCGTTTTATTGGAAATTATCATGTAAATAGGTAAGAAATTACCATTGCAATAAACATATTTGCAAACTAGACATAATCCTGACAGTTCTGTCCTCTTGTTCAACCTTATTACTGTGCAACCCATGCAGTACTGCTCCCCCATTATACTTATGTTTTCAATTCCACTGTAATTTATGTATATACTTAAAATATAAATAAAAAATAAAATAAAAATTAAATAAATAAATAAAATAAATAAATATTAGAGTGATAACACTAGTAACATTATGAGATGTTCTTATTACTACCATGCTATTATACTATTCCAGATGATACTAAATGTTACATAATACTTCCTTGAGGTAAATGTATAGTATATATCAGGTGCCTAAAAGAGAGCGCAGGTTCTCAACTGGCTCAGCCATGTTAATATTGTTATTATTATCCACTCTATATCTGTGTTTTTCTGGCTAAATAAACTGTTTCAATTCAATTTAATTCAATTCTTCCTGAGGCGGAAAATTGGCAAACAAGCTCCAACGCCAGAAAGACGCTGCCGCCGCCCCTTCCGCACTAGATGTAGCCCTCCACATGTGCAACATCTGTGGACGACACTGCCGGTCCCGTATCGGCCTCTCTAGTCACCTCAGAGCTGACCAACGGTATCATCCTTAATAATTCTTATCACTGTATCATAGCTGGATGATCGTCATACTCGATTCCGAGTGACAGCAAAGTAGTAGTAGTAGTAGTACAGTAGTAGTTGAAGGAAATCTGCCATGATGTCAGGGTAGAACCGACCCTCCTTCCATTGGACAGTGAGAATTTCCAACATAGGACTTCAAACACATCCAACGAAGCCCGTGCTGACGTCAGTGCTCGAGGATTCTGGGCGGGGACAGCGAGCTTTCTTCGACATCAGGATTTTTTATCCCATGGCCGCAAGTTACCGTAACTTAGCTCTCGATGCTGCACGCAGGAGGAACGAGAACGACAAGATAAGAGCATACGGAGAGAGAATTCAGAACGTTGATCAAGGCAGCTTCACTCCTCTAGTGTTCACAACCTCTGGTGGGATGGGACCAAGTGCAAGATGCTTCTACGCCAGACTCGCGGAGGTGATATCCGAACAGAAGCAGCAGCCCAGAAGATATGTTACAGCCTGGATGAGATGTCGACTGTTGCTTCCCCAGGGGTGTAATTATCGCAATCGATCATCAGATGTTATCCCACAAATAGTATATAACACAACCCGTTACTACCACACCACAAAAAAATAAAAAACACTTTAACCACAGTATGTTCTCACTTGGCCCTTCAGGCTGCTGGGTTGTCATGTCATCCACTTATTTATCTTCTTCCTATACTTGTGAAAATATTATTATTATTATTATTATTATTATTATTATTATTATTATTATTATTATTATTATTATTATTATTATTATTATTATTATTGTTGTTGTTGTTGTTGTTGTTGTAAAGTATTGACCACCACATGCAGTATTGACCAGCTGTCAGTCTCAGAGACCGTCCGACACTTGGGGCAATATTCCATATGTTATATTTCAGGGATGAGTTTAGCCACCCTGCGTTACACCCTTCCTTGTGTTGGTGTATCTTTGTGTAGGTGTAGTTAAGGTGTAGGTTAATAAAGGTATTCATTAAACTCCAAGAATATTATGCAGTATACTATATTTATACACGATATTCATTCTCTTTCATGATTCAATATATTCCATCAATATTATTCATTATTAAACACTGAATCCCAAATCCCTCTTTCTTCATTATCACCAGCTCAGGAAAAAGAACCAGTATTTATCATCATTTATCAGGACCTTTGTGCACGTCTTGTCACCCTCTTTAACACAGTCATATAACTACTAGTATCTTTAACTAGACATATCCACACTCCATGACCTCCTAGTACCCATATCACCAGTCTTAACACCTGCCACTAGCCTTATCACCAGTCTTAACACCAGCCACTAGCCTTATCACCAGTCTTAACACCTGCCACTAGCCTTATCACCAGTCTTAACACCTGCCACTAGCCTTATCACCAGTCTTAACACCTGCCACTAGCTTATCACCAGTCTTAACACCTGCCACTAGCCTTATCACCAGTCTTAACACCTGCCACTAGCCTTATCACCAGTCTTAACACCTCCCACTCGCTTATCACCAGTCCTAACACCTGCAGATAGTGGTTTTATTAGCGGCGATAAAGCTAAGAAACTTAGTATGATTTATAAGTCTTATCTAACTTCAGGTATACGTATTCGTGAGTAAATCCCCTTCTTAATCCCATTAAATCCTATTAAATCCCGTTAAAGTAGATCGATTTTCGTTCAATGGTCGACTGATTGAATTTAATCCTTAACCCACCTTTCCTCCCCCTTCCTCTCTTCTCACCTCTCTTCTCACCTTTCTTTCCTCCCCTTCCCTCCCTCTTCTCACCTTTCTTTCCTCCTCATCCCTCTCTCTTCTCACCTCTCTTTCCTCCTCATCCCTCTCTCTTCTCACCTCTCTTTCCTCCCCTTCCCTCCCTCCCTCTACCATATGGGATTCAGTGCATCATGTACAGTATAGAGTCTGGGGCGATACGTGAATTCTAACAGGATCCTGAATTAATTGACTTAATTTATAAACAAAAGAATCCAAACCTGTTATTATCTGCTCATAACCCCACGTACATGTCCTCAACTGGTAGAATTATATAGGTGTCTCCAAACTCCACTTGTAAACTCGAGATCAGAGTTTAAGGTGTAAGAATTGTTTTCATTATTCGGGATTTGTCGACACTATAAGGTAATTGGATCTGTTATTGGGACGTCTCTGTTTCTTCTTCTGTTTTAAGGTCTATCAACACTATGAGACTCAAATTCTGGGGTTGATGGATTGACTAGGGGTATCATAATACTCGGACACGCTGGAGTAGATGGGAATGTTGGAGTAGGTGGTAGGATTTCTGGAGACTGGGTTCAAGCTGTTGGAGTATTTGAGGGGAGTGTTGGAGTAGTAGCTGGGGGTATCTGATGAATAATCCTGAGTCTTGGAACGAAACTGATTGTAAAAGTAACCCCTGAGAGTTAGGTAGTCCGGGGCGGTGAGGGCGCTATGGACGTCGGAGTAACTGTGCAGAGAGATGTCAGTGTCGGGAGGGAGATGAACGTCTGACGGGTACACAGTTTTGGTGTAGTCAAGATTGTTAGGAGACACCATGGAGCTGAACACATTGTTGATATTGGAGAGACCAGAGCTGTTATGCTTGCTGGGTATACCTGAAGAAGTATTAACATAGTCCAGAGGGTTATAGAATCTTGGGTTCCTGTAAAGACTAAGATCGTTGTATGCCTCTGGGGGGCTGAAGTAACCAGGGGTGTTGGAGGAGCCATCGAGGTTGTTGGGGGAGGAATTTGAAGCGTTGGAGAATCCGTGAATGGTGGTGTATCTTGAAGCTCCGCGAATGTAGGAGGAAGGTCGAGGGTCGCTTGGGTATTCGTGGGTGAGATAATGTTGAAGAGCAACCAGGAAGGCTGTAGAGGTACGCCGACGGAGGTACCCCAAGTGGCTCCCCTGACGAGGAGATGATACTCCCCTCCTACGGGAAAACCTCTTACGCTGTGTCGTCACCTGGAGGATAGGAATGAATAACATTATTTACTTCAGGGTAACACCTCTTGATAGTGGTTATGATGTAGTGAATAAATCAGGTTTTAGGGGACACACAGTATGAACAAGGGAGTCAGGTGAAGAATCTTTCCACCGTTCGTAATATTTTTTATTAATTTTTTTTTATTTTTTTACTTTTTTTTTAAGATTTCATTGCCGAGTATGAACAGTCGAATGTAACTACTGTACATTCTAAGCTTGTTGGGTGAGATAGAGTATATCGCATAGACTGGGTTGGTTACTTTTATTTTGTAGAACCTCTATTTAACGGATTATATGAAGGGGGAGTCCATTAGAGCAAGGTTTCGTTAGATATGAATCCTCCAGATAACGTAGAGCCAATTTTCACTCTTGTATATTGTCTATTCTTGAGGTAAGGATTGTGGGGAACTAAGGAACAACTTTTCTATGCGATGTTGTCTACAGCATGACTTATTGACTTAGGTGAGAAGAGAAAGTAATACATATCAGTCAACAGAAGAATAAAAATACCACCAACAAGTAAAGTTACAACAGTATTTAGGAATATTGTACTAGTTACCCCGGTAAGAGTTCAGTTTTCTCTTAGGATTACATGGAAGAAAATAGGTAAAGTTTAGGAGTAACTAATTTATCTCAGTGGCTCTATTTTCTCTCTCCATCATGGTAAAAACATGTAAGGGAGGGGAGGAGCATCATTACTGCCATGCGTACAATAATGCGTGTGTATATCCTTCTAAAGCGCTGTCATAACTTCCTCTTAGTTAATAACATAACCGAGATGTGGGGGAAAAGGGAAAAAAAACTCACTTGCCTAAAATTATCTTAAAACTATCACAAAACACAAGAGGGTATATGAAATCACAGTCGACTATACTGACCACATTGATATCGTTGTTGATAGGAGAGTTGTTGTGTCCATTCTGAAGCACTCCGCGCATCATGACGAGGGCGCGGCGGGTGCGGGAGATCAAGATACACATCCACAGGCGTCGGCCCCCACAGGAGGCTTCATGCAACAAGTGCAGTGTTGTTACCTCCTCCAGGACCGGCGTCAGTTGTTCCCTGTTGTTTATCATCACCGTCAGCCGACACAGTAGGTTCTCTAGCATCCCCGTCAGCCTAGGAAGACACAGGTAGTGGGTGTTGAGGTGGGAGACACAGGTAGTGGGTATTGAGGTGGGAGACACAGGTAGTGGGTGTTGAGGTGGGAGACACAGGTAGTGGGTGTTGAGGTGGGAGACACAGGTAGTGGGTGTTGAGGTGGGAGACACAGGTAGTGGGTTTTGAGGTACAAGACTCAGGTAGTGGGTTTTGAGGTTAGAGACACAGGTAGTGGGTATTGAGGTACAAGACACAGGTAGTGGGTTTTGAGGTAGAAGACACAGGTAGTGGGTGTTGAGGTGGGAGGCACAGGTAGTGGGTGACACAGAAAAGAAAGTACCTCTTGACTGCATACAAAAAAGAAAGTGTCAATTTAGAAAAGTTTCCTTCAAGAAAACATTGTAGCATGTGATCAAGAACTTACCTCTGTGCTCTCACTACCCTAACCTAACCTAACTTAACCCCTGCACGCCTGGTCACTGTCAGGTCAAGCATTCGTTGCACTTTCACGCCACAGGTACTACCGTGACAGGAAATATACACACCTCATGTATCGCTCAGAATGCTTAAAGTATACATAATACACCTACTCATGTATAGCTTAGAACACATACAGTATACATCATACACCTTCCCATGTATAGCTTAGAACACATACAGTATACATCATACACCTTCCCATGTATAGCTTAGAACACATACAGTATACATCATACACCTTCCCATGTATAGCTTAGAACACATACAGTATACATCATACACCTTCCCATGTATAGCTTAGAACACATACAGTATACATCATACACCTTCCCATGTATACCTTGAATAACTTCGCCATATTTCAATCAGGGAACATTTTAAACTTGGGCGTCAAACAATTCCCCTCAGTGACTAATACTGTTTTACTCTGGTTCAATATTATAAGTTAGGGTTCTTAGATACAGCTGAAGTCACCCTGCTAGAACAAAATTCGTTCTTTTATGTTCCTCTATAAATAAATGACCAGGTGAATGCCTTTAAATACCCGTAATTAAGCTTTCTTTATAAACTTTTTTATTCAGTGTACAGGAAAAAAGTCAAGTTGTTTTTGTTTTAAGTTTCCTGAGATGGGTATGTATGTGTCTGTGTTCCTCCTCTACCATGTAACACACACACACACACACACACACACACACACACACACACACACACACAATCTGTTGTTTTACTGTGTGTGTGTGTGTGTGTGTCCCTGTACTTACCGCCTGAGGTGAAGGCTGAACTGACTCGTCTCGTGGCTGCAAAAGGTGTTAGTGTGGTCGGTGTTGTTGATGGCGAAGTACAGGTGCGCCGCCAAGTAGATCAACTCTCGATGCATTTGTCTGAAGGCATCTTGTTGCTGCAGGTGATGGACAGGTGAGGTAATGGACAGGTGACAGGAGAATCTTACATGGTAGACAGGTGAGGTGATGGACAGGTGAGGTGATGGGCAGGTGAGGTGATGCACAGGTGAAAGAGTCCTAATATACAGTAAGCACAGACAGTATAACACTCAATCGTCTTCAGCAGACAGAGAATGCTAACAAACATCCCAGTAACTATCCCCCAATTTCACAAGATATTTCTCCAATTTCACAAGATATTTCCCCAATTTCACAAGATATTTCCCCAATTTGCCCAACTCACTGTGGTATCGTCGATGACAGGTAGAGCGGGCAGCGTGTTCAGGGAGAACGGTGTGTTACACTCGTTGTTCTGTGGAGTGTCCAAGAAATAATATCATTAAGAGTCGGATATTACTTACAGTCGTCTGCACTTATATGTGGCACCGCTGTGTTTGTTTATATCGTTAGTAAAACTCCCGGAGTGGCCCTTAAGGCACCTCGCAATAGTAAATAAACATTCCTACAGAGTTGTCACATTTCACAAAACGCACCAGCCTGTGTACCAGGAATAAGTGCAGGCGACTGTACAAGGAGAGAGTAAAAATAGTAAACACAATTTGTGAACTCTTAGAAAAAATAAACGTCAGAAATGTGAGAAAAAATTCATTTGTACTCACCAAGATGGTCTGGATACTGATGAGGGACGCGTTAGCGAAGTGTATGTTGCTGTAGGCTACCCGACGCACCTGGTCGAAAGATAATGCAGGATTCTGATCGTCACCTCCTTCGGGATTCTGCTCCTGGAGGTGGCAGGGGTTGGTGAGGTAACCAGAGACCCCCGGGATGGATACCACGGCCACTGTGCCATCCTGCCCTCTCACCACCACCAGCAGGAACAGACCTGTAGCAGATGGCAGGGAGCTGAACACACCTATAGCAGATGGCAGGGAGCTGAACACACCTATAGCAGATGGCAGGGAGCTGAACACACCTATAGCAGATGGCAGGGAGCTGAACACACCTATAGCAGATGGCAGGGAGCTGAACACACCTATAGCAGATGGCAGGGAGCTGGTTTCATACCTTTTTTATGTCTCTCTTTCTGGTCTGACGTTTCTTTCGTTCTTATTCTCAGTCAGACGATAACCACACCAAAACAAACACCCACAAACGCCTCTTCTATTAAAGCACTACTGGAGGTGGGTAGAGCTTCACCTCCCAGCTGTTGTCTCTTGTAATCTATGTCGTGTATGGTCCATCAGGTACACTAATAAGTTCACCAGGTGTGTCTCCGTCAATCAGAGGTTTGTTGTGTCATACTTTATTACGGGAGGTTACCGTGCATCACAGCAACATGCGTTCTGATGGAGTGTACATCGGACTCCTGGATACTTTCTGGTTGTTTGTAGTTGAATTCCTCAACTGTTAGTCTATCCAAATGACTAAGAACAAAGACGAGTTTTAATTTCATCTTATATCTTTCCGTAACGACATTGTTGACGCCTCGTTTAGTCATTAGGATGGTTTATGTAGCTGTCAATGGGAATTTATTCAGTCTTTCTCGTATGTTTAAACTCATAAACAAACTATGACCTTTACTGTATATAAGGGGGTTCTCTTAACCCCTTGTGCACGGGCTGAATAAACTCATCTGGCATTGACCAAATATTAATAATGTCCCGGGAGTGAATAGGATAAAGGTGTGCCTGCCTGACTACCTGTCGCTTCTGGTTAATGATTACAACAGCTCGCTCTCACGGGTAAATGTCCGACAGTCATGAAGGGTAAAATATCTACGTGTTGTGTGAGTGAGTGTTGTAAGTCCCTCTGTTGTATGTTGTGAGTGTTGTAAGTCCCTCTGTTGTATGTTGTGAGTGTTGTAAGTCCCTCTGTTGTATGTTGTGAGTGTTGTAAGTCCCTCTGTTGTATGTTGTGAGTGTTGTAAGTCCCTCTGTTGTATGTTGTGAGTGTTGTAAGTCCCTCTGTTGTATGTTGTGAGTGTTGTAAGTCCCTCTGTTGTATGTTGTGAGTGTTGTAAGTCCCTCTGTTGTATGTTGTGAGTATTGTAAGTCCCTCTGTTGTATGTTGTGAGTGTTGTAAGTCCCTCATGTTGTGAGTGTTGTAAGTCCCTCTGTTGTATGTTGTGAGGGTTGTAAGTCCCTCTGTTGTATGTTGTGAGTGTTGTAAGTCCCTCTGTTGTATGTTGTGAGTGTTGTAAGTCCCTCTGTTGTATGTTGTGAGTGTTGTAAGTCCCACTGTTGTATGTTGTGAGGGTTGTAAGTCCCTCTGTTGTATGTTGTGAGGGTTGTAAGTCCCACTGTTGTATGTTGTGAGTGTTGTAAGTCCCTCTGTTGCATGTTGTGAGTGTTGTAAGTCCCTCTGTTGTTAGAATACTGTACAGGAAAATGGTTAATGTTGGAACTTTTATCTTGTGATGTTTTGTTTGTGATGTTGAATTGAATTGAAACAGTTTATTTAACCAGACAAACACAGATACAGAGCGGATAATAATAACAATATTAACATGGCTGAGCCAGTTGAGAACCTGAGCTGCACCTGATATATACTATAGAATTATCTCAAGGAAGTATTATGTAACATTTAGTAACATCTGGAATAGTACAATAGCATGGTGGTAATAAGAACATCTCATAATGTTACCACGGCTGAAGAGTTCTGAAAAATAACCATCTTTATCATGTATACAACAATGTTCGTTTTAAGGCTCGTCCAGACTTAGCTCGTTCACGTTCGTTGAAGCTCCTTTTCGTTCGCTGACACACACACACACACACACCGACTGCTGTACGTATTTGCATGGTCTCGGATTCACAGGTTTTATGAATCTCAGGGCTCATGGATGGGAGAGTCGATCGATCCACGTCTACATACACAGTATACACAAACACACATACACTCAGAGGAAAATTACCAAGAAAAATTCAACAAACGTAATTATTTCTTACCTGTTAGAAGCAGCGGTTGTAATGCCATTTGGTGAGAAGTTTTGCTCAGTTTACAGGCAGATGAAGAAGCTAGGAGCGATACCTAACGAAAACTTCCTAAACAACGTTACTGGTTTCTAAATTCTTCAACTCAATGACACCATTTTTTTGGTAATCTCGCTTTTAATATACATATATATTTTTTATGTATTTAGAATTTATTACTTCCGTGTTATTAAGTGACTTATTATTCTTCCATAGGTTAAAATATTGAGAGAATTGCGTTAGTTTTACTGGAACCAACGTTACTTTAGTGTAGTGGCGTATGAAGGTGTCCACGATAATATGTTGGTTCTGGGAGAGATGTATTGTTGTATAAGTTACCAACGAGACGACAACCCACTTCTGCCGCCACGCTCGCCCTTCAAGCTCGAAGTGAGGACGATCCTACGACGACACTGATCTTATAAACCCTGCTGGAAGGCCCCGACACACACACACACACACACACACACACACACAGTAGGATCTATCTTGTAAAGCCGACAGTGGTCAACTTCCTGCGTGTGCCCGCTGCCTCCATCACATATATTACTCTTATAATTTAAACCACATGAACTATGGGGATATAGGCGGGTGTAAGCCAAAGCGGAGGGAACTGAATTACTGTATATGTATTATGCTGAGAGAGAGAGAGAGACAGTGTGTGTTCCTGATCCTTTGAGCTGGCTTAGACTGTGAGGAATTGTTTTAGGAGATTCTATGTTGTTACATATGTTTTAGCTCTTTTTAATAATAATAATAATAATAATAATAATAATAATAATAATAATAATAATAATAATAATAGTAATAATGCATTTTCCACTCTTTGAAGCCTGTATGGCATTACGAAAATTGTGACCAAGTTCCAGGTTGCTGGTCTGGCTTTCTGTCTCATTTACACACAATTGCAGGGTCTCAATTGTTGTTCTTACTTAACAACACAACATACATATATTGTTTCTCACTTTTGATCTTTTTTCACTTCTATTGCGCCTTCCATCGCTTCTTCTTCTTCTTCTTCTTCTTCTTCTCTCAGTTAAAATACTCTCGTTACCTCCACACCGACCATGAACCGCTCTCTGCCAGACACTCTTTTCCTTCATCCCATTTATATTTTTGTGTTTGTTATTCCATGTTACACACCCAACATACTGTTCTCAAACACTGGCTCATTTAAGATGTACACACACACTCCAAAAAGTATCTATACGCAGGGTGATCGATGAATTACATAATGAACACTGTGACTCCTGTTGTCTCGGTAGGGTTGTCAAAATCTTTCGTCCGTTGTGTCATATTGTCTCTAACAATAATCGCACCAGAGCTGGATACAAACAATAAAATAAAATTATGATATTCAACTAAACGCAAGTCTTTTTCAAATACAATTTACCTTATTATGCTAATGTATATACGGGGATTGAAGGGATTTCCTACGCGTGTGTGTGTGTGTGTGTGTGTGTGTGTGTGTGTGTGTGTGTGTGTGTGTGTGTCCGGGGCCTTCCAGCAGGGTTTATAAGATCAGTGTCGTCGTAGGATCGTCCTCACTTCGAGCTTGAAGGGCGAGCGTGGCGGCAGAAGTGGGTTGTCGTCTCGTTGGTAACTTATACAACAAAACATCTCTCCCAGAACCAACATATTATCGTGGACACCTTCATACGCCACTTCACTAAAGTAACGTTGGTTCCAGTAAAACTAACGCATTTCTCTCAATATTTCAACCTATGAAAGAATAATAAGTCACTTAATAACACGGAAGTAATAAATTCTAAATACATAAAAATTATATATGTATATTAAAAGCGAGATTACCAAAAAAAGGGTGTCATTGAGTCGAAGAATTTAGAAACCAGTAACGTTGTTTAGAAAGTTTTCGTTAGGTATCGCTCCTAGCTTCTTCATCTGCCTGTAAACTGAGCAAAACTTCTCACCAAATGGCATTACAGCCGCTGCTTCTAACAGGTAAGAAATAATTACGTTTGTTGAATTTTTCTTGGTAATTTTCCTGTGAGTGTATGTGTGTTTGTGTATACTGTGTATGTAGACGTGGATCGATCGACTCTCCCATCCATGAGCCCTGAGATTCATAAAACCTGTGAATCCGAGACCATGCAAATACGTACAGCAGTCGGTGTGTGTGTGTGTGTGTGTGTGTGTGTGTCAGCGAACGAAAAGGAGCTTCAACGAACGTGAACGAGCTAAGTCTGGACGAGCCTTAAAACGAACACTGTTGTATACATGATAAAGATGGTTATTTTTCAGAACTCTTCAGCCGTGGTAACATTATGAGATGTTGTTATTACCACCATGCTATTGTACTATTCCAGATGTTACTAAATGTTACATAATACTTCCTTGAGATAATTCTATAGTATATATCAGGTGCAGCTCAGGTTCTCAACTGGCTCAGCCATGTTAATATTGTTATTATTATCCGCTCTGTATCTGTGTTTGTCTGGTTAAATAAACTGTTTCAATTCAATTCAACATCACAAACAAAACATCGCAAGATAAAAGTTCCAACATTAACCATTTTCCTGTACAGTATTCTAACAACAGAGGGACATACAACACTCGCAACATACAACAGAGGGACTTACAACACTCACAACATACAACAGTGGGACTTACAACACTCACAACATACAACAGTGGGACTTACAACACTCACAACATGCAACAGAGGGACTTACAACACTCACAACATACAACAGAGGGACTTACAACACTCACAACATACAACAGAGGGACTTACAACACTCACAACATACAACAGAGGGACTTACAACACTCACAACATACAACAGAGGGACTTACAACACTCACAACATACAACAGAGGGACTTACAACACTCACAACATACAACAGTGGGACTTACAACACTCACAACATACAACAGAGGGACTTACAACACTCACAACATACAACAGAGGGACTTACAACACTCACAACATACAACAGAGGGATTCTACAACACCACAACATACAACAGAGAGAGACTCTACAACACTCACAACATACAACAGAGAGATTCTACAACACTCCACAACATACAACAGAGAGACTTACAACACTCACACAACATGTACAACAGAGGGATCCCACAACACTACAACATACAAATAGGAGGGACTTACAACACTCACAACATACAACAGAGGGACTTACAACACTCACAACATACAACAGTGGGACTTACAACACTCACAACATACAACAGTGGGACTTACAACACTCACAACATACAACAGTGGGACTTACAACACTCACAACATACAACAGTGGGACTTACAACACTCACAACATGCAACAGTGGGACTTACAACACTCATACAACATACAACAGAGGGACTTTAATACAACCCTCACAACATACAACAGAGAGACTTCTGCATAACCCTCACAACATACAACAGTGGGACTTACAACACTCACAACATGCAACAGTGACTTACAACACTCACAACATACAACAGTGGGACTTATATAACCCTCACAACATACAACAGTGGGACTTACAACACTCACAACATGCAACAGTGGATCTCTACAACACTCACAACATACAACAGTGGGACTTACAACCCTCACAACATACAACAGTGGGACTTACAACCCTCACAACATACAACAGTGGGACTTACAACACTCGCAACATACAACAGAGGGACTTACAACACTCACAACATACAACAGAGGGACTTACAACACTCACAACAAACAACAGAGGGACTTACAACACTCGCAACATACAACAGAGGGACTTACAATACTCACAACATACAACAGAAGGACTTACAACACTCACTCACACAACACGTAGATATTTTACCCTTCATGACTGTCGGACATTTACCCGTGAGAGCGAGCTGTTGTAATCATTAACCAGAGGCGACAGGTAGTCAGGCAGGCACACCTTTATCCTATTCACTCCCGGGACATTATTAATATTTGGTCAATGCCAGATGAGTTTATTCAGCCCGTGCACAAGGGGTTAAGAGAACCCCCTTATATACAGTAAAGGTCACAGTTTGTTTATGAGTTTAAACATACGAGAAAGACTGAATAAATTCCCATTGACAGCTACATAAACCATCCTAATGACTAAACGAGGCGTCAACAATGTCGTTACGGAAAGATATAAGATGAAATTAAAACTCGTCTTTGTTCTTAGTCATTTGGATAGACTAACAGTTGAGGAATTCAACTACAAACAACCAGAAAGTATCCAGGAGTCCGATGTACACTCCATCAGAACGCATGTTGCTGTGATGCACGGTAACCTCCCGTAATAAAGTATGACACAACAAACCTCTGATTGACGGAGACACACCTGGTGAACTTATTAGTGTACCTGATGGACCATACACGACATAGATTACAAGAGACAACAGCTGGGAGGTGAAGCTCTACCCACCTCCAGTAGTGCTTTAATAGAAGAGGCGTTTGTGGGTGTTTGTTTTGGTGTGGTTATCGTCTGACTGAGAATAAGAACGAAAGAAACGTCAGACCAGAAAGAGAGACATAAAAAAGGTATGAAACCAGCTCCCTGCCATCTGCTATAGGTGTGTTCAGCTCCCTGCCATCTGCTACAGGTCTGTTCCTGCTGGTGGTGGTGAGAGGGCAGGATGGCACAGTGGCCGTGGTATCCATCCCGGGGGTCTCTGGTTACCTCACCAACCCCTGCCACCTCCAGGAGCAGAATCCCGAAGGAGGTGACGATCGGAATCCTGCATTATCTTTCGACCAGGTGCGTCGGGTAGCCTACAGCAACATACACTTCGCTAACGCGTCCCTCATCAGTATCCAGACCATCTTGGTGAGTACAAATGAATTTTTTCTCACATTTCTGACGTTTATTTTTTCTAAGAGTTCACAAATTGTGTTTACTATTTTTACTCTCTCCTTGTACAGTCGCCTGCACTTATTCCTGGTACACAGGCTGGTGCGTTTTGTGAAATGTGACAACTCTGTAGGAATGTTTATTTACTATTGCGAGGTGCCTTAAGGGCCACTCCGGGAGTTTTACTAACGATATAAACAAACACAGCGGTGCCACATATAAGTGCAGACGACTGTAAGTAATATCCGACTCTTAATGATATTATTTCTTGGACACTCCACAGAACAACGAGTGTAACACACCGTTCTCCCTGAACACGCTGCCCGCCCTACCTGTCATCGACGATACCACAGTGAGTTGGGCAAATTGGGGAAATATCTTGTGAAATTGGAGAAATATCTTGTGAAATTGGGGAAATATCTTGTGAAATTGGGGAAATATCTTTTGAAATTGGGGGATAGTTACTGGGATGTTTGTTAGCATTCTCTGTCTGCTGAAGAAGATTGAGTGTTATACTGTCTGTGCTTACTGTATATTAGGACTCTTTCACCTGTGCATCACCTCACCTGCCCATCACCTCACCTGTCCATTACCTCACCTGTCTACCATGTAAGATTCTCCTGTCACCTGCCCATCACCTCACCTGCCCATCACCTCACCTGCCCATCACCTCACCTGTCCATTACCCCACCTGTCCATCACCTCACCTGTCTACCATGTAAGATTCTCCTGTCACCTGTCCATTACCTCACCTGTCCATCACCTGCAGCAACAAGATGCCTTCAGACAAATGCATCGAGAGTTGATCTACTTGGCGGCGCACCTGTACTTCGCCATCAACAACACCGACCACACTAACACCTTTTGCAGCCACGAGACGAGTCAGTTCAGCCTTCACCTCAGGCGGTAAGTACAGGGACACACACACACACACACACAGTAAAACAACAGATTGTGTGTGTGTGTGTGTGTGTGTGTGTGTGTGTGTGTGTGTGTGTGTGTGTGTGTGTGTGTGTGTGTGTGTGTGTGTGTGTGTGTGTGTGTGTGTGTGTGTGTGTGTGTGTGTGTGTTACATGGTAGAGGAGGAACACAGACACATACATACCCATCTCAGGAAACTTAAAACAAAAACAACTTGACTTTTTTCCTGTACACTGAATAAAAAAGTTTATAAAAAAAGCTTAATTACGGGTATTTAAAGGCATTCACCTGGTCATTTATTTATAGAGGAACATAAAAGAACGAATTTTGTTCTAGCAGGGTGACTTCAGCTGTATCTAAGAACCCTAACTTATAATATTGAACCAGAGTAAAACAGTATTAGTCACTGAGGGGAATTGTTTGACGCCCAAGTTTAAAATGTTCCCTGATTGAAATATGGCGAAGTTATTCAAGGTATACATGGGAAGGTGTATGATGTATACTGTATGTGTTCTAAGCTATACATGGGAAGGTGTATGATGTATACTGTATGTGTTCTAAGCTATACATGAGTAGGTGTATTATGTATACTTTAAGCATTCTGAGCGATACATGAGGTGTGTATATTTCCTGTCACGGTAGTACCTGTGGCGTGAAAGTGCAACGAATGCTTGACCTGACAGTGACCAGGCGTGCAGGGGTTAAGTTAGGTTAGGTTAGGGTAGTGAGAGCACAGAGGTAAGTTCTTGATCACATGCTACAATGTTTTCTTGAAGGAAACTTTTCTAAATTGACACTTTCTTTTTTGTATGCAGTCAAGAGGTACTTTCTTTTCTGTGTCACCCACTACCTGTGCCTCCCACCTCAACACCCACTACCTGTGTCTTCTACCTCAAAACCCACTACCTGTGTCTTGTACCTCAATACCCACTACCTGTGTCTCTAACCTCAAAACCCACTACCTGAGTCTTGTACCTCAAAACCCACTACCTGTGTCTCCCACCTCAACACCCACTACCTGTGTCTCCCACCTCAACACCCACTACCTGTGTCTCCCACCTCAACACCCACTACCTGTGTCTCCCACCTCAATACCCACTACCTGTGTCTCCCACCTCAACACCCACTACCTGTGTCTCCCACCTCAATACCCACTACCTGTGTCTCCCACCTCAATACCCACTACCTGTGTCTCCCACCTCAACACCCACTACCTGTGTCTCCCCATAAATACCCCTCCCACCTCAATGCCACTACCTGTGTCTCCCTCTTCCCATCTCCACCTCAATGCCCCACACTACCTGTCCCTCGCACCACTACCTGTCTCCCTCAATACCCACTACCTGTCTCCCACCTAAATACCCACTACCTGTGTCTCCCACCTCAACACCCACTCCCTGTGTCTCCCACCTCAACACCCACTACCTGTGTCTCCCACCTCAACACCCACTACCTGTGTCTCCCACCTCAACACCCACTACCTGTGTCTTCCTAGGCTGACGGGGATGCTAGAGAACCTACTGTGTCGGCTGACGGTGATGATAAACAACAGGGAACAACTGACGCCGGTCCTGGAGGAGGTAACAACACTGCACTTGTTGCATGAAGCCTCCTGTGGGGGCCGACGCCTGTGGATGTGTATCTTGATCTCCCGCACCCGCCGCGCCCTCGTCATGATGCGCGGAGTACTTCAGAATGGACACGACAACTCTCCTATCAACAACGATATCAATGTGGTCAGCATAGTCGTCTGTGATTTCATATACCCTCTTGTGTTTTGTGATAGTTTTAAGATAATTTTAGGCAAGTGAGTTTTTTTTCCCTTTTCCCCCACATCTCGGTTATGTTATTACCTAAGAGGAAGCTATGACAGCGCTTTAGAAGGATAAACATACGCATTATTGTACGCATGGCAGTAATGATGCCCCTCCCCTCCCTCACATGTTTTTACCATGATGGAGAGAGAAAATAGAGCCACTGAGATAAATTAGTTACTCCTAAACTTTACCCATTTTCTTCCATGTAATTTTAAGAGAAAACTGAACTCTTAACGGGGTAACTAGTACAATATTCCTAAATACTGTTGTAACTTTACTTGTTGGTGGTATTTTTATTCTTCTGTTGACTGATATGTATTACTTTCTCTTCTCACCTAAGTCAATAAGTCATGCTGTAGACAACATCGCATAGAAAAGTTGTTCCTTAGTTCACCACAATCCTTACCTCAAGAATAGACAATATACAAGAGTGAAAATTGGCTCTACGTTATCTGGAGGATTCATATCTAACGAAACCTTGATCTAATGGACTCCCCCTTCATATAATCCGTTAAATAGAGGTTCTACAAAATAAAAGTAACCAACCCAGTCTATGCGATATACTCTATCTCACCCAACAAGCTTAGAATGTACAGTAGTTACATTCGACTGTTCATACTCGGCAATGAAATCTTAAAAAAAAAGTAAAAAAATAAAAAAAAAAATAAAAAATATTACGAACGGTGGAAAGATTCTTCACCTGACTCCCTTGTTCATACTGTGTGTCCCCTAAAACCTGATTTATTCACTACATCATAACCACTATCAAGAGGTGTTACCCTGAAGTAAATAATGTTTTTCATTCCTATCCTCCAGGTGACGACACAGCGTAAGAGGTTTTCCCGTAGGAGGGGAGTACCATCTCCTCGTCAGGGGAGCCACTTGGGGTACCTCCGTCGGCGTACCTCTACAGCCTTCCTGGTTGCTCTTCAACATTATCTCACCCACGAATACCCAAGTGACCCTCGACCTTCCTCCTACATTCGCGGAGCTTCAAGATACACCACCATTCACGGATTCTCCAACGCTTCAAATTCCTCCCCCAACAACCTCGATGGCTCCTCCAACACCCCTGGTTACTTCAGCCCCCCAGAGGCATACAACGATCTTAGTCTTTACAGGAACCCAAGATTCTATAACCCTCTGGACTATGTTAATACTTCTTCAGGTATACCCAGCAAGCATAACAGCTCTGGTCTCTCCAATATCAACAATGTGTTCAGCTCCATGGTGTCTCCTAACAATCTTGACTACACCAAAACTGTGTACCCGTCAGACGTTCATCTCCCTCCCGACACTGACATCTCTCTGCACAGTTACTCCGACGTCCATAGCGCCCTCACCGCCCCGGACTACCTAACTCTCAGGGGTTACTTTTACAATCAGTTTCGTTCCAAGACTCAGGATTATTCATCAGATACCCCCACCTACTACTCCAACACTCCCCTCAAATACTCCAACAGCTTGAACCCAGTCTCCAGAAATCCTACCACCTACTCCAACATTCCCATCTACTCCAGCGTGTCCGAGTATTATGATACCCCTAGTCAATCCATCAACCCCAGAATTTGAGTCTCATAGTGTTGATAGACCTTAAAACAGAAGAAGAAACAGAGACGTCCCAATAACAGATCCAATTACCTTATAGTGTCGACAAATCCCGAATAATGAAAACAATTCTTACACCTTAAACTCTGATCTCGAGTTTACAAGTGGAGTTTGGAGACACCTATATAATTCTACCAGTTGAGGACATGTACGTGGGGTTATGAGCAGATAATAACAGGTTTGGATTCTTTTGTTTATAAATTAAGTCAATTAATTCAGGATCCTGTTAGAATTCACGTATCGCCCCAGACTCTATACTGTACATGATGCACTGAATCCCGTATGGTAGAGGGAGGGAGGGAAGGGGAGGAAAGAGAGGTGAGAAGAGAGAGGGATGAGGAGGAAAGAAAGGTGAGAAGAGGGAGGGAAGGGGAGGAAAGAAAGGTGAGAAGAGAGAGGGAAGGAGGAAAGGTGGGTAAAGGATTAAATTCAATTAGTCGACCATTGAACGAAAATCGATCTACTTTAACGGGATTTAATAGGATTTAATGGGATTAAGAAGGGGATTTACTCACGAATACGTATACCTGAAGTTAGATAAGACTTATAAATCATACTAAGTTTCTTAGCTTTATCGCCGCTAATAAAACCACTATCTGCAGGTGTTAGGACTGGTGATAAGCTAGTGGTAGGTGTTAAGACTGGTGATAAGGCTAGTGGCAGGTGCTAAGACTGGTGATAAGGCTAGTGGCAGGTGTTAAGACTGGTGATAAGGCTAGTGGCAGGTGTTAAGACTGGTGATAAGGCTAGTGGCAGGTGTTAAGACTGGTGATAAGGCTAGTGGCTGGTGTTAAGACTGGTGATAAGCTAGTGGCAGGTGTTAAGACTGGTGATAAGGCTAGTGGCAGGTGTTAAGACTGGTGATAAGGCTAGTGGCAGGTGTTAAGACTGGCGATAAGGCTAGTGGCAGGAGTTAAGATTGGTGATAAGGCTAGTGGCAGGTGTGAAGGCTGGTGGCAGTGTGTAAGACTGCGATAAGGCTAGTGGCAGGGTAAGACTGGTGATAAGGCTAGTGGCAGGTGTTAAGAGTAAAGCAGACTGGCGATAAGGCTAGGTGTAAGACTGGTGATATGGCAGGTTAGTGTGTAAGACTGGTGATAAGGCTAGTGGCAGGTGTTAAGACTGGTGATAAGGCTGGTGGCAGGTGTTAGGGACTGTGA
Source organism: Homarus americanus (assembly GCF_018991925.1). Taxonomy (NCBI): domain Eukaryota; kingdom Metazoa; phylum Arthropoda; class Malacostraca; order Decapoda; family Nephropidae; genus Homarus; species Homarus americanus. The sequence goes on from NW_024752472.1 coordinate 20,491, forward strand.
CAAGGCTAGGGCAGGTGTTAAGACTCGATGGATAAGGCTAGTGGCAGGTGTTAAGACTGGTGATAAGTGTTGGTGGCAGGTGTTAAGACTGGGTGATAAGGCTAGCGGCAGCTGTTAAGACTGGGTGATAAGGCTAGTGGCAGGTGTTAAGATCAAGGAGCAAGGCTAGTGGATGGCAGGTGTTAAGACTGGCGATAGCTGGCAGGTGTTAAGAATGGTGATAAGGCTAGTGACAGGTGTTAAGACTGGTGATAAGGCTAGTGGCAGCTGTTAAGACTGGTGATAAGGCTAGTGGCAGGTGTTAAGATTGGTGATAAGGCTAGTGGCAAGTGTTAAGACTGGCGATAAGGCTAGTGGCAGGTGTTAAGATTGGTGATAAGGCTAGTGTGAAGGCGTGTTGGACTGGTGATAAGGCTAGTGGCAGGTGTTATGACTGGTGATAAGGCTAGTGGCAGGTGTTAAACTGGTGGATAAGGCTAGTGGCAGGTGTTAAGAGTGGCGATAAGGCTAGTGGCAAGTGATAAGGCTAGTGGCAGGTGTTAAGACTGGCGATAAGGCTAGTGGCAGGTGTTGGAAAGAATGGTGATAAGGCTAGTGGCAGGTGTTAAGAGTGGCGATACGGGCTAGTGGCAAAAGTTAAGACTGGGTGATAAGGCGAGTAGCAGGTAAGACTGGTGATAAGCTAGTGGGCAAGTGATAAGGCTAGTGGCATGTTAATGAGACTAGTAGCAGGTGTAAGACTGGTGATAAGGCTAGTGTCTGGTGTTAAGACTGGTGATAAGGCTAGTGGCAGGTGTTAAGACTGGTGATAAGGCTAGTGGCAGGTGTTAAGACTGGTGATATGGGTACTAGGAGGTCATGGAGTGTGGATATGTCTAGTTAAAGATACTAGTAGTTATATGACTGTGTTAAAGAGGGTGACAAGACGTGCACAAAGGTCCTGATAAATGAAGACAAATACTGGTTCTTTTTCCTGAGCTGGAGATAATGAAGAAAGAGGGATTTGGGATTCAGTGTTGAATAATGAATAATATTGATGGAATATATTGAATCATGAAAGAGAATGAATATCGTGTATAAATATAGTATACTGCATAATATTCTTAGAGTTTAATGAATACCTTTATTAACCTACACCTCAACTACACCTACACAAAGATACACCAACACAAGGAAGGGTGTAACGCAGGGTGGCTAAACTCATCCCTGAAATATAACATATGGAATATTGCCCCAAGTGTAGGACGGGCTCTGCGAATGACAGCTGGTCAATACTACATGTGGTGGTCAATACTTTACAACAACAACAATAATAATAATAATAATAATAATAATAATAATAATAATAATAATAATAATAATAATAATAATAATAATAATAATAATAATAATAATAATAATAATAATAATAATAATAATAATAATAACAATAACAATAACAATAACAATAACAATAACAACAACAACAACAATAATAATAATAATAATAATAATAATAATAATAATAATAATAATAATAATAATAATAATAATAATAAAAACTTTCTTAAGATAATTTACTCGACAGACTCCGCTGGTAATACTGGCGACGACAGCGCCTCTACCGACAGCCTAGGTCCCAGATGTAAACATTGGCTCTTGACTGAGGATTATATGTAGAAAGAAAAACACTGTAAATCTGTGAAAACAATCTCGGGGAGTCGTTTTTTTTCTAGCTTTTCAGAGAATGAGGAAAGTTTGTTATTTTAGTTTTGTTTTTTACTTAATTCTATATATTGTTTTATACAAGTTTGTGGGTACATCTGCATAACGATCTGTGTTCATATGTGTGTACGTTCAAGCACACACACACACGGTTGCTTCTACTTGTAAGTGCATCTTTAGGCATGCATGCTTGGGTGTGTAAATAATAATAAATAATGGTTGCCTCTCGTGTAACGAGGAAGGCCGGCCTAAGGGCCCCCTTGGCGTGAATTTGTTTAAGGTGTAGAAGCTGTCGCCAACACAACAACCACACCCTGAGTTAACGAGCTGCATGACCCAGTGTCAAGGAATAGTCCTGGAAGACCGGACAACTCGCCAACTGCACTGGCTAACCACTACCCCGGAACACGATCCACAATTCGATTAACATCCATGTCCCCAATTACTGCTGGGTAAACAGAGGCAAATGGCGTAAAGAAACTTACCCACAGTTTCACCCTGCCCGAGGATAGAACCCGGGTACGCCCACTTGCGAGGCGAGCATACTGACCATTACACCTCAGGTGGCCACTTGTGTATACCAACACCTTCAGCAGGAAGAGTAAACATCAGAGGAGGACACAAGTCAGGAGGGAGAGAGAGAGAGAGAGAGAGAGAGAGGGAGAGAGAGAGAGAGAGAGAGAGAACGTGTATTTGGGTAAGACTTTATCTGATGGTCCTTCTCCGCTTTCATTAACTATGGTATTCCTCCCTCTACCCCCCTCCCTCCACCTCTCGGGACACCTAACCTAAGCTAAATATACTTACTGGCTAGTGTACAGTAGGTCATGATTACTGATGATGTCGAGTAAAATACAAACATTAATATCTCGGAGGATAACACACGCTCAGTACATCTTGGTGGTTAAAATATTCCATTCTCAAGTTTATATCAGACTAAAATTCCTTTGCAAAAACCAACATAAAACTACTGCAGTTAACGTGGCCAAACACTCCTGCCAGAATGACCCCTAAGTGATTCAGGGTTTTTTATAATATATATTTTTTTTAACAAGAACTTCAAAACTGAGGTAAAAAACACAAAAGCATCTGAAATTTTCTTCTGTTTACCAAGTTTATTTACTCAACATCACACAAAGAACTCCCCGTCTGCTAAATAACTCAGTGTTCTTATAAAGGTATATTTTGAAGTGGGTCCTTTTGATGCAAATGTGAACACTTCTTGACGTCGTTTTGAACCTTTGATGCAAATTTGAACGCTTTTTGACGTCGTTTTGACAAGATGAAAGGCCCATTGTCGAGGTCCTGCGAGTAAATATGAGCCACTAATGTGAATATTATATAGCTACAGTACTTAACTCTCCCGGGGGACTAGGGAGTAAGCCTCTTGATCCTCCGTGAAATGTTATTCTGGCGAGGTGTTATTATATTTGTTGTTATTATAGTTGTTATTATTGTTGTTATTATTGTTATTGTTGTTATTGTTGTTGTTATTGTTGTTATTGATGTTATTATTGTTGTTATTGTTGTTGTTATTGTTGTTATTGTTGTTATTATTGTTGTTATTGTCATTGTTGGTGTTATTTGTATTTTTATTATTATTGTTTTTATTTATTATTGTTATTATCTGATGTCCTCTCTATCTGACTGACTATTAAGACTAAAGGAAACTTAACCTAACCTGACCTGACCTGACCTAACGTAACCTAACCTAACCTAATGTACATTTTCCCACTCATAAGAACAGTATTTCCTATCCTAAATTTACCTGTTTCTATCATAAATCTAAATTGATATAATATAAATCATTTTTTGGGCGAGTTTTGTCTGGATATGATAGTTTATATACCTCATTTATATAGTCTGTGTTTATACCTCGACCCTTCCACAGGACATCTCTCAAATCATTAGTTTCTTATTTTGTCTTTCTATTTTTACCAAGATCATATGAGAAAGAACTGACTGACCTCACTATGACGTCACAGCTGGAAAACAACCATCTGGTGACGTCACAGTATCAGGATAAACCAGTGGATGACGACACAACATAACTACTACAGGTTGTGAGGAAAATCCGACCAACGTTACAAATAGTTAGCCGAGACACAAACAAGGGAGGAAGATTAGAGAAACTCATCAGATTGAGCAAGACTATGATGAGATACTTCCCGAGTCTCTCTCTCTCTTTTGACTCCTGCTGCCTCCTCCCCAACCATCCATCGTCCCTTTAAAGAATGGGGATGGAGGAACAGGCAGGGAGAATTAATTGCAACATTCTTATTCATCTTGTTATGTTGCACTTAATGGATGCACCTACGTTAATATTTGGTCACGTCACGTCAGGTCAGGTCAAGGCCAGGTTAGGTATGGTAAGGTCAGGTTAGGTTAGGTTAGGCATGTAAGTTTGATCCCACTGTGGAAACTGATAAAATATTTCTTATTGTGAGTTGTAGGAAGTTGTTTATTACTGAAGGCCCCTCGAGTCTTCTCTGATCATAACTCTCAGACGTACGTAAGGTATAGCACTTTTTTACCCCTTGATGTTCCTGCTCATAAAGTCATAAAGTAGCGCCTCAAAACCTTTCCTTTTCTTTTTTAGTGAAACAGAATATTTTATCTTTGCTGTGGATAATTCTATGTCACATCTACGATCAAGTCACTTGTTTATACCGTAGGAATCATAAGAACATAAGAATGGAGGAAACTGGGCAGTCCCATTTACACCCAACCCCTATTGCTCATATATCCATCCAACTTATGTTTGAAGCTATCCAGCGTATTTGAGTTAATGATGATATTTGGTAACTTGTTCCATTCATCCACTACTCTGTTTCCAAACCAATGTTTACCTATTTCGCGCCTAAATCTAAATTTGTCTAATTTAAAACCATTGTTACGAGTTCGCTCCTGGTTGGATAGTTTGAGTACCTTTGTAATGTCCCCTTTGTTTAGCCCTGACTTCCATTTATACACCCTTATCATATCGCCATACTTCTACTGTTTGTGTAGTAGACATTTAAGTTAGTCGTGTTCTGAGTCCTCTCTTTGTCGCGTTTAGGTTGTCTATTTAGTTTTGTCATCATTCCTAACACTATTTCCCTGTAACCTTTCACTTTGTTTACCCGCTCCCACTGCAGTCTCCTCCACCCCCGTGCTCATATGTTCTCCTAGCAGTTTAAAGACTTCGACATCTCTAGAACTGCCCTCTCGAGAGAACCAGCCAGGGTTGCCACCCCATCCCTAGACAGGTGCACCCCATCCCTAGCATAAAGGTCCCTTCTGCCGTAGAAGTTGTCCCAGTTGTCAATGAATGGGACTGAAATTGACTTGCAATATCTGTCAAGACGGCCGTTGACACCAACTGCCCTTGACAACCATTCATTGCCAACTTTCCTTCGAGGCAGGACACCACATATGATAGGGATCCCTCCTTTCGACCCAGTGTAGTGGCTTAGAGGACGACCACAGTGCCAGAGAGGACGACCACAGTGCCAGAGAGGACGACCACAGTGCCAGAGAGGACGACCACAGTGCCAGAGAGGACGACCACAGTGCCAGAGAGGACGACCACAGTGCCAGAGAGGACGACCACACTGCCAGAGAGGACGACCACAGTGCCAGAGGACGACAGAGGACGACCACAGTGCCAGAGAGGACGACCACAGTGCCAGAGAGGACGACCACAGTGCCAGACAGGACGACCACAGTGCCAGAGACAGGACGACCACAGTGCCAGAGAGGACGACCACAGTGCCAGAGAGGACGACCACATGCCAGAGAGGACGACCACAGTGCCAGAGAGGACGACCACAGTGCCAGAGAGGACGACCCACGAAGAAAATAGCCGGATCTGTGGGGGATTATTGTATCTATCCTGCATATCCTTTATCTAGTGTGTGTGTGTGTGTGTGTGTGTGTGTGTGTGTGTGTGTGTGTGTGTGTGTGTGTGTGTGTGTGTGTGTGTGTGTGTGTGTGTGTGTGTGTGTGTGTGTGTGTGTGTGTGTACAGGTTTTCCGGCAGTGTGTCTTGTTAACGTTGATGACTTCCCATTATTGATATGTTAACGTGATAGATGTGAGTGATAAATATATACATACCGATTATCCATGTATATAAACCATGTATATCTTATCGGGAACGGCTCTTCTTATATCTTTTACACAAATCATTAATATTGTAAGTTACATAAAGCTGATGAATTACTTTTAAGAAATAAATAAAAAATATTGTTATAAGGTGTATGACCGAGCGCTGTTACTCACTCCTGCTGACTGTAAACAAGGCGGTTATACTGATGATATAAATAAGGAACCATTATAGTTTAATTCTGGACAGATGGTAAAGTGTCTCTCACTATAGGGAGAGTGAGCAGCTGAGAGAGGCAGGGGAGAGGCAGCTGAAAGGGGTAGGGGAGGGGGAGGGGCAGCTGAGAAAGAGGCAGGAGATGGGCAGCTGTGAGAGGCAGGGGAGGTGGAGGGAGGCCTTTCTTAAGACACTACCCAGTTGCCTTAAAATATGAACGAATTTTTATATATATTTTAATATTTTTTTACGATCCATTTATTTTATTACCAAGCATTTTACTGATTAATCTATTAGCACTGATGACTGATGATAGATATTAGTGATGATAATAACAGGTAATAAATTATAAAGGTGTTTGTTGTTATCAGTAAGAACACAGACGTGAAGCAAGGGAAGAGACTAACGTGGTAATGGTGTTATCAAGACAATGTTTTTCTCCGTGTGTTTCTTTATTCATGTCACAGGTAGTGTGTATCCCATCTGGGGAGGTGAGTTATGCGTCTGTGTGTCTTAGAGGAACGCCTTGGACGAACACTGGACGAGTTTTAAACAAGAGGCGAGTCACACACACACACACTGCGCCACAAGGAAGAGAAGCACCATCACATCTATAACCCTGACTCGGTCCTGATAGATGGGGGTTAGTGGCAGCAGTACCTAGACAACCTGGAGCTTGGATCCTGACCCGTCCCGTACCTCCTCCTTCAGGTCCTCAGCCCTCACTTCGTCCCTTCCTGAACAGATGTCCCTCCTCCTCCAGGCAGGTCTAGTGACACTTGACATTATCAGGGACCTGCCACGCTTTGCTGTAAACAGATGCAGGGACCCTCCTCCTCCCCCACTACTACAGTATACAGGTAACTTAATGACACAACCGTTGACCTCTCAGGTACTCTCGGCCATGTGGATTGATTAGTTAACTCAGGTGACTCCGTCTTCCCTTAAAAAACGGTTTTATATTAATAAATGACTTAACATAAGTTTTACAGGTAATTAGACGATTAGCTTTACACACAAGAGAGAGAGAGAGAGAGAGAGAGAGAGAGAGTCACAAAAACACACGCACAAACGCCTCTACCATCACCCCAACCAGCAGCAATGAAACACATGTACACACAGGGGACATATGAGGGCGTGTGTGCACATGGTAGGGAGCGATATTGACACAGGTGTGCGCGTGTGCGTATGGGTGGATGGGAGGCATGTGCGTAAGAGCGCGTGTGTGTGTGTGTGTGTGTGTGGTGGAGAGAGAGTTTCAGTGTGTCTCTGGCTGTGTGCGGGGCCGGTGTTTGTGTCGCGGTTCAGAGCTCCACCAACACGCTATCATCAGCAGGTAACTCTCCTCTCACCTGTTGGTCTGTACCTCACCTGTAATCATGCTACCTTTTTAGTTTACTTTAATAATCTCTAAAGTAGTTTTTCCGTAACCTGTTGTAGATTTTTTTGGGGTAGTTTTGAAGTGATTGTTTATTGGCCAGGTACAGATTCTCTTTATGGCTTCCGTTCACCTGTTATCATCTCACCTGTTCACCTGTTATCATCTCACCTGTCATGATCTACTTTTGATTAGTTTATAAGAGTCAACTACTTTCCGGTACTTTTTCATTGGTTGTTAAGACGTGTTTTTCCTTGTGTGTGCTTTATATACATACTTTGTGGATGGAAACTTGGGTCATATACTTTTCCCTAGACTTCTGCATTTCATCTACTATTATTTATTTTTAATTACTTTTATTATCAATTACTTTTTTCTTGTCTACTTTTCTGTACATTGTCAGTATTACTTTGACCCTTTTTAATATTATTTATTGCGTTTATAGTTTGACAAAAAAAATAAAATTAAATAAATTCGTATCGATTCTACTACAGTATTTGTATTTTGTTAATAATAATAATTTTTAGTAGTAGTAGTAGTAATCGTACTCAGGGGCTTGGTATCGTACTCTAGGGGCTGGTATCGTACTCTAGAGGTTGGTATCGTACTCTAGGGGTTAGTATCGAACCAGGTTGATCACCGGGTAGATCACTGGGTGTATCGACTCAGGGTTAGTATCACTCGGGTGGTAACGACCAGGGTTAGTATCGAACCTAGGGTTGGTATCGTACCTAGGGTTAGTATCGTACTCTAGGGTGTATCGACTCTAGGTTGTATCGTCTAGGTTGGTATCACAGGAGTACGTACCTAGGTTAGTATCACCTAGGGTTGGTATCGTACTCTAGGGTTAGTATCGTACTCTAGGGGTTGGTATCGTACTCTAGGGGTTGGTATCGTACTCTAGGTTAGTATCGTATTCTAGGGTTGGTATCGCACTGGGGCGGTATCGTACTCAGGGTTAGTATCGTACCTAGGGTTAGTATCGTACCTAGGGTTGTATCGTACTTAGGGTTATATCGTACTCTAGGGCTGGTATCGTACCTAGGGTTGGTATCGTACTCTAGGGTTGGTATCGTACTTAGGGTTGGTATCGTACCTAGGGTTAGTATCGTACTCTAGGGTTAGTATCGTACTCTAGG
>NW_024752473.1:0-13714 GCF_018991925.1 Homarus americanus
AGTACTACCAATTATTTTTTTGTGAGCGTGACTCTCAGTAATGGAAATGTCTTTGGTTATTTTTGAAGTTGGTTGATTTTCTAGAGTACAGTGTAATGCTGGAAGAGTTCCTAAGTGTTGCACCATACAGAGATTGTCAATAGCAGGTACCTTGCTTGAGTTTGCACTGTAAGTGTTTCTTGAAAAGTGACAAAAGAGTGCAGTGATGTTTTCCTGTGTATTCGTCAGTGAAGCCCTAAAGTAAAAGTTCACATGTCCAGTATTATCACTAGGGGAGTGAGAAATAATTTGTGCAGTAATTTTGAACAGTATTTCTAGTGTTTTTTGTGTATTAGACTATCAGTTTAGCAGTACTCCGATTGTATTTGAAGGTGTGCACTGTGCCCGTGTTGTGGAGTTACAGTGAGTTGCTGTGACCTCCAGGCATGATTGCTGTCACAAAGGAGCAGTTCAGGGCAGTCAGCTCAGAACCTGTGTCCAGTAAGTTGATGTGTAGAGTTGAGAAGTATGTGGGTGGAGACATGTTCATTCTCAGGAATGACACCCAGGTCTCATCACCAGTTGCTTCATCAGGTGAATGGCATGATGGACAGGGAGGCGTAGTAGGGAAGAAGAGTGAGAAATGCCTCTCTTGCTCGTTATGTGAGAGACTGGCATCAGTGTTGCCGAGATATCTTTAAAGGGTTGTAGACCTTTGACTGGAATGCATTGGTTGTTGATGTGCATGGTGAAGAGTGATGTTCTGCATATTTGTGTTGCAATTTAGAAGTACAACTGGTAAGTGAGAGAATGTGTTGTTGCCTTGCATCAGTTAGTTGTGGAAAGTGAGTATCTTGTTGCCCATGTGAGTGTGGAATGTGGTGCAATGGGAATGTTTGTGAGTATGTAGGTGTTTGTAAATTTTATATATTTTCTTTTTCCGGAGGGGTATTGTCAAGTTGCAGTAAAGACATAGAGATTGGAAGATGGATTGGCTGTTATGCAATCATCCGATGGGTATCTGTTACCAGTTGAGTAAAGATACCAGTTGTGAGTACTCAAGTTTTGTGGGTTAAGTCCTAGCTAGGCTTGTTGTTGTGCATAGGAGTAGTGTTCGTGACTTTTAGGTGGGGTCGGGCATGGTTAATCATGGCGCTGATTTCTGCTAAATGGCAAATGCCATAAGTACAGACAGTTTTTTGGTTTGATAGTGCTCCCATAAGGACCGTTTCGTTTTGCATTGTATTCTTGGGAATATCTCCGCTTTTTCGGGATCCCTTGAAGGTTGCTGCCTGTCGCGAGTGTGACATGACTTTTTGGAATAAAGTCAAACAAATCATTCCTTCGGCTGGATGGGGTCCGTTCATCTACAGTATGTCCTAGCTTGAGAAGTCTAAGTTAAATATCAGTGGTGTCGAGTAAGCATTTGATCAATCTCCTCTTTGAAACTTTTTTGATATGAGAAGCTGTATCTCCAGAGTGTGTATTGTGTAACAAATTTTTTATGTTATGTACGTAACCCCATTTTTATGCTTTTTCTATCATTACATTATTCTCCTAGGTATGTTTAATTACCTGTGTTTTGTTTCCCTATTCAATGTTGTCAGTGATGTTAGATTTTTTTTACTACCATTTATCCCATGTATGTAACCATTGTGTTCTTGTTTTGTATGCCTTTTTGTGCCATATGCCTGTAATAGTCCTGATGTGTTGTTATGAGCGTATGTAGTGTGACACCGTAATGAAAGGTAACAGTTATTTAAAGAATCTGTGTAACTACTGTACATGTTTAGCGAACGCTACCTCATAATAAGAATCTTGGGGAAAGAGGGAGCTTTGTCATGGTAACATTGATGGCTAGTCTGTTTTAACTGTAATGATTCTTATTATACTACACGCCCGCAAAACATGAATGGGTAGTTGGTTAGCTACCCCTAAGAAGAAACACGTTTTTCCCCCCTCTTGTTTTACACTCGTGATCCCTCCGTAAGCCCAGCCTTTGTGAAGACAGTTGTCAATACATTTTTATTCCACTTTCTCCTGGCAAGCTCAATCTTGATTAGTTTATGTAAATCAACTTTAGTAATTCGCCAGACCTTTGTCAACTGAGGGTCATCTTTGAATGTGTAACAGTTGGTTTGTTTGGAATTTCTGTCATTGCGTAAGATAACCACGTCTGGCAACTCAGGGGTATATAAACCACGGGCGGAAGGAGAGAGCGTCCCGTGACGCCTTCCCTCCAACTTTGTTCAAAGGTATGTAACAGTAGGGTGTGTCATAGGAGGGAAGATACACACTATCTGTGGGAGAAGGGAGAAAAAGGGTGTGTGGAGGCGATGAATGTTGTGCTTCCCTCTCGACAGGTACAGGGTCGTCAGATGCGCCAGCTGGGGTGTGTGTGGGCCTGGGTCAGGAGCAGGGGCTGCGTCAGCAGAAGCGGAATAGGGCTCGTGACAGCAGCTGGGTCCACGACAGCAGCAGGGTGCAGGACATTAGCAGGGAGTACCTGAGGGAGAAAAGAGGGTCCGTCGGAACAGGAGGCCTTGAGGCAGCAGAGTTACTATGGAAACAGGAGGCCGGTGGGGTCGTCAGGATGTGGTGCTTGGGGCAGGAAGAGGAGCCGGTGTCTGCTTGAAGACTGGGAGCGTGATCAGTGCCTCCTCCATCCTGTGTGAGTGCTAATCTCCGGGAGTCACCATTGTAGGGGTATCGAAATATTAATGTTGTCTAGCACTCAGGATGGAAGGAAACTCTAATGTGGTTTTCTTATATAATATAAGTTATATGATAGTCAGTCTGGTGCTGGAGGTGCCGTGTGGTGAGGGGCTGCTCAGAGAAGGACAGCTGGTGGGTCGCCATGCTCGCTGGCGGGAGCGAGGACCGCCAGGCAGGCGAGGAGAAGCGAAGGCAGCCAGGCAGCGGCGGAGGAGGAGGTGTTGCTTGTTCAAGAAGAATGGTCAGAATCAATCTCAATGGAGAGACAGAGCTTATATACCCAGCAGCAGCCGCCAGTCCTCTATGAATCATGTTGGGAAAACCCAGAAAGTCGCCGGTGACTAGTTCCGTTGCTAAGATACGGTAACATCTGGTTGGTTGCTAGGGAGGCGGTAGCAGGTGGTGGCTGTGGCTACGCAGTTGTAGGAAGTTGTAGGGGAGACGTCCACTACAGTATCCTAGTGGTCCAGAGGTAAGCGTTCGGTTACCTCTCTATGGGCTGCCATTGAGCGTGGGTTAGTGTTGATTGTATAGAAAGTGCTTTATTGGGCTAATAGAAATAAACAATAATATATATATATATATATATATATATATATATATAAATAAATATATATATATATATATATATATATATATATATATTATATATATATATAAGCTTTCCCTTCTCACTTCCATCCTAGTGCAATCCAACATCACGTTAACCCCACAATATCATTTTATATATAAGTCGTCAAACCTCTACAATTTCCAGTCAAATCAACTTTAACCTTTTTGGTATTCTTGATTTTCCATTATATTACTCTTATTAATTATGTATAATAAAGTATTATAGAACATTTTGTGGGTATCAAGACAAACACAGATGGCGCAGTGATTATTTCTCAGTGAGATACAGTGGACCAAGCCTTCCCGCCCAGACTCTGTTAATGGCATCTCGTCTTCAGCTTCAAGGATCTACAGCAAGACTACTACAAGCCTCTAGACTTACAGTGTTGTGAAGTGCTATGCTGTGTACAGTGCTGTGCTGTGAAGTGAAGTGTTTTATGAAGTGCTGTGTTGTGTATTTTAATCATAATTGTCTGTGCAAATTGCGGTCAGATGACCAAGGGAGCTGGTCCAGCAGTGCGTCCGCTCCCGTCTCTAGTCGGAGGGCAACTAACCAGCCAGCGAGCGACTCTGCCCAGTTGGCAGTGCGCCAAGCCTCTCCCGCCATACACACACACACTCATTCACACCACCTTATATTAAATTCTTGTGAGTTACCTCAGACTTCTGTAATTCTGTGCATAGATTACGAGGGGCTGACCTGGTCTTTTGCACAGATAGAGTACAGAAGCTGTCGGCATGTCTCACAGGGATCAAAATGATACCCTGGACGATGGGATTATGAGTTTTAGTGTGGGAGACCTCTCCCCACCCATGCTCAGGCCCCACTCTCCCCACAGTGACAACGCCAAGTCACCCACAGAATCTCCTCGTTCGTCGCGAGCAAGCTCTCCTGCGATGCATGCGTCCACAGATCTCCTTCAACTGATTAAGTGGATGGAAGCTTCTCGACGCCAGGACGATATTGCAAGGAGAAATGAGGAAGAAATTCGGTACAAAGAGTCTGAAAGACGGCGCCACAAAGAGGAACAAACACGCAGAGAACTAGAAGACATACGTAGAAGTGAGGATGAGCTGAGAAGAAGGGAAGATCAAGCCAGATTTGAAGTCTTGATTTCTCTGCTAGCCTCCCCACAACGATCTACTGTGCAAGATTCGCCTGCTACTACTAATGTTGATACGACTAGTGGTACTGGTACCTCATTTCCCAGAGTCGGATCAACAACACCTCAAAAGACTGCAGTACAGACGCCTCCCTCTCTGAAGTCTGACGCTTCTTATCAGATGTTTTGGGAATGGCGTCGACGTTGGCAAGACTATGCAACAATGGTTGACTTGTTAAGTTTATCACAGCCGAAACAGATGATACAGCTTCATATGTGTTTGTCCTTAGAGACACAACGTACTCTCGAGCACACACTTCAAGTGCCTCCTACGACAACTCTGACGGTAGAGGCCGTGCTCGACAAGTTACAGGAACACGTTAAGGGACAGCGCAACGAAGCACTCAGAAGAAGAGAACTCCTCCAATGTAAGCAGCTTGATGGAGAATCTTTTGATGCATTTTTTATATAAAACTGAAGAAAATAAGACCCTGATTGTAGCTGTAGTAAAATTAATGTACTCTGTATAGACAAGCAGAGAGAGAGAGAGAGAGAGAGAGAGCAGCCGAACTGCCGGATGTAAACAAACCTTAATTTCCCGGTGCTTTGTTGTTGTTTTTTTTTTATGGGGATTAGCCCACCCGAGCATAGGTCACTGACCCACATTGGGGCCTGAGGGGCAAAAATTTAATACTCCTGTAATAACAACAATAATGCAGATAAGTAAAAAAAAAAAAAAAAAAAAAAAAAAAAAAAGATGCCTATCTACCTATTGGACAAACTAAAATCGTTCCGAACCACGGGAGTTTCCGGACTACAGAATGCCGGACTAGAGAGGTACAACCTGTAGTAGTTTTGCTGAAACGTGATGTATTTCAATGTAAAATAGGATAAAATACTTGACGAAAACAAAAGACTTTACCTAACCTTACGATGTTCAAGAGATGTTACTGGTTTTTTTAATAGTTTTCGGTTAAAATACTGTTATATTACAATGATATTCTATTCATACTGTGCTTGATATACTACATTCACGGAAATGTAATATTTTTGCTGAAATGACGTACGTATTACAGTGGAAAGTGGGATAAAATCGTGACGAAAACAATGACTTTCGCTTTCTTTCGTTCAAAAGATGTTACCGTAATCGCTTTTCGAATGGTTTTCAGTTAAAAACTGTTGCATCACAAGTGAATTAGGATAGAATACTATTGTAATTCAATAGTTTTTTAACTGAAAACCATTCGAAAAGTTTATTATTTTTTACTTTTACTTTTATCCTCTTCGCCACTGATCGGCTTGTTAGCCGCTTGGGCGATCGGTCACGTCTCTTTTCATTTATATTCTTCACCAAAAGATCGGCTCGCTAGCCGCCCGGGCGATCGGTCACGTCTCTGTCACGCACTGTTGGCAAATACTGGGCATGCACCGGCTCCTGAATGTACCTGAACCCGCTCCAGTGCTGGTCAAGTCTTCTCTTGAAAGAGCTCACACTCGGTGCCGTCACAACACTCTCTGGTAGATTGTTCCAAGAGTTTACAACCCTCACTCCGAAAAAGTTTGCCCTCACGGTTTTCTTGACTTGCGGCTTCTTCAATCTTGAGCTGTGACCCCTTGTGGGGCGAGCGTCCGCCAGCTCCAAGTAAGGACACTCAACTGAGTAGTGCCCCCTGAGATGCTTATACACCTCAACTAGGTCCCCCCTTGCCCGTCTGTAGTATAAGCTAGGCAAGTTCAGGCGCTCCAATCTCTCAGGGTAGCTGAGGTGCCGAAGTGCAGGCACCAGTTTGGTGGCCCTCCTTTGAACATTTTCAACCAACTGACAGTCCCTAGCATATCTCAGGGACCAGATGGGGTGACAGTACTCCAGATGGGGAAGCACTTCACTCCTGAAGATCGTCACGAGGGACGGACCGTCTAGATATCTGAACGACCTTCTTATAAGACCCAATAATTTATTTGCCTGATTTACCTTCTTCTCACAATGGCCCGAGAACTTCAGCTCATTGTCAACATACACACCTAGGTCCTTCTCACACACAGTCTCAACTAGTGCATTTCTTCATCCCGTTGGGACATATGATACGCCTCCTTACCGTTGGTACGCCCCAGGTGCATCCTCTTACACTTCGTGACATTGAATCTCAGCAGCCATTTCTTCGACCATTCCTGGAGCCCACAGAGGTCCTTCTGCAGCTCTTCACAGTCCGCTTGGTTCTTAATTTCCCGAAATAACTTGCCATCATCGGCAAACATTTGTATGGAGGTGTGTACAATGTCAGGAATGTCATTTATGAAACAAACAAACAACAGTGGGCCCAATAGACCGCCCTGTGGTACCCCACTTGTTACAGGTACAGATGATGATTTCGTGCCATTAATCACCACACACTGTTTGCGGTCATGTAGAAAGTCTTCTATCCATGCTAGGACATTTCCCCGAATTCCGTATCCTTCCAGTTTGATTTTCAGCCTTTCGTGGGGTACACTGTCGAAAGCCTTGGCAAAATCTAGGTAAATATTGTCGATATTACCACCCCGTTCTAGAATATGGGTCCAAATATCCAATACCTTGAGCATTTGTGTTAAGCAAGAGCGCCCCGGCATAAAACCGTGTTGGCAATCTTTTACAAGGTTGTTTCGTAGTAGATGTTCCATCGCGGCATCTCTGATAATACTCTCAAATACTTTACATATTATGCTGGTCAGGCTCACCGGTCTATAGTTGTTCGTGGAGTGACTAATAATAAATAATAATAATAATAATAATTAACGGTTTATTGAAAGAGCTTGGCAGCCAGAAGGCTGAAAATATACAGTTACATATTTGGGGAATGGGTTACGAATTACAAATAATATACAAGTAACATGAGTGACACAAATAAGACATATAATAACTAGATGGGGAAAAGCTCAAACTACAGTTCATTTCAACATAGTGATGAAAAGGAGTAGTGTTTACTGGGAGTGAATACACTGATTTATTACAAGTTATTGATAATTTTTATAATGGTTGGGACTGGGCTGTTCTTATAGCGATCAGTTCGTGCACGTATGGGCTGGATGCGGTTGTGGTGTCGAACAGCAATTCTTGGACTAGGGATCTCAGGTGGTAGTAGGAGCCGGTGTCGGGGATGGTGTAGAAGCTTCTTACCAAATTTGCAGATGAGGTCGTGGTGATGGTCAGTGAGAGTCGAAAGGGTCAGTGTGTTGAGCGCTTTTTGATATGTGGAGTAGGAAGGGGAGAGAATAATCTTGCATGCCCTCTTTTGCACTTTTTCTAGGTGTTTACGTTGTGTGGCATTTAGGGAGGAAGACCAGGTGGGGGAGGCATAGGTGAGCTTGGAAAGTATGAATGTTGTGTAAACACTGAGGAGCTCGTGTGCAGGAACTCCGAGGGACTTGAGTCGGCGGAGGAGGTGGAGACGGAAACTGGAGGATTTGATAACTTCACTGACGTGTGGTTTCCAATTTAGTTTGTTGTCTATGGTGACGCCGAGGAGCTTCGTGGAATCAACAACCTGGAGTGTGTTCGGACCTAGAGTAATGGAAGGAGGTGGGACAATGTCGGAGGAGAGGTTGATGTGCATAACCATGGTCTGGTATGGTTGATGGTGACATGGTTGTTGCGGCCCAGTTTTGAGACTGTTCAATAAATCCTGAAGGGCGGAGGTTGGGAGCAGAATTGTTGACGCTGGATCCCAATGGTGGAGTCGTCGACATATTTCCAGCGTAGCAGGGCTTTCTGTAGGGCACTGGGCTGATGAGCATAAGGAAGCAGAGTGGTCCCCATCTTGTGCCTTGGGGACGCCAAGCAGGTGAGTGACTGAAAGGTGGAGACAGCCCCTCGGAAGCGTACAGCTTGGCGTCGGTCACTGAGGAAGTCTGTAAGCCATGGTATGAGACTTCTCCGAAGCCGAGGTCAATAGCTTTGTTTATGATTATATTGTGGTCGACTAGGTCGAACGCTTTAGTGAAATCAATGAAGGCGACAGCTACAGACGTTTTTCGTTTCTCGAGATGGCGGTATATGTAATCGAGAAAGCTGACAAGACAGTGAGTGGTGGAGGAAGTTTTCATGTTGCCAAATTGTTGAGGGTCTACGACTCTTGCAATATCAGCATAAGCCCAGTCAAACACAAAACTTTCACAGATTAGGCTGGGTATTGGGGTGATTGCAATAGGTCGTAGCTGATTTAAGGATTGTGGGCTGGTTGACTTGGGCACTGGTGATACATAAGAGGTCTTCCAGTCAGCTGGGCATCTGGCTTGACTGAGAGAAGCATTGATGATGGAGCAGAGGGGTTTAGCAAGCTCCGGGGAGAACTCCTTGAATAGTTTCATTGGTAAGTCAATGGGGTGGTAGAGCGTTTTAATTTTAGTTTGTCCAGGCGTTTTGCTACGTCAAATTCTTCTACTAAGTCAGTGGGAAGGGGGGCTGGTAGGTAAGCAGGGAGAGTGGTTGTGTCGAGCCGTGGGAGCGTCTGGCATATGGTAGCGAAATGGTTATTTGTTTGCTCAGCTGCGTCAACATTAGTGAGATGGCTAAGGAAGGGGAGGGGGTGTGTCTTATTGTTTAGTCCACAGAGTTCTTTAAGCTTACCATACCATTGACTGATGTTGGTCTGCTTCAGGTGTTGTAATTTGGTTGGGTAGTGGGACTTCTTTGCAGTGCATATTTCGCGGATGACTCTGTTGCGAAGTGACCTGTAGCGGATGTGGTCATTGAGATGAAAGGCTCTGTCTCTCTGTTGCATAAGTCTTTTGATCCGAGGTGTGATCCAGGGCAAGTCAGCTGGGTGAGATCTGACGGACTTCTCGGGGAAGAAGTGGTGGTGAGCTTCCGTGGTGGTGTTGGTATAATTTATCCATTTGGTTTCCACGTCATCCACGCTAAGTACTTCAGTCCAGGGATGGTGAACTATCCACTGCCGGAAGAGGCGCACTGCAGAGTCAGTAATCGGCCTGTGGGTCTTGATGTAGGGTCTCTGTACTTGAGTGGGAGTGGCAGCTGGGGACCAGAGCACTGATAAGTGTGTGCTACACCCGATAGGAGGCATTGGTTGAGGTGGTTGGTACTGGTCCGCTAAGTCAGTTAAGATAAGGTCAAGGGTGTTTTGACCGTGTGTGGGGAAGGTCACAAACTTGTGATAGTGATAGCTGGTCCTGGATATCAGTGGTGTCAATTTCATTTAAATCCCCACATAATACTAACTTGGCACATGGGTACCTAACTCTGAGGTGGTCTGAGGTGGTGATGAGATGATTGATAAGAGTGTCTCTGGTGGGTGATCGAGGCGGATGGTATGCCACACAGATTATAATGGAAGCAGTATTGCGTGGGTGGGCCCGGAGCACGACATGTACCCATAATGCTTCCACATCTGCTGGGACTTGAACATCCAGGCGTGACGGGCGTAGGTCATCTTGACAGAAGAGGGCAACGCCCCCTCCGCGTCTTTGTGAACGAAGGTGATGAAAGAGTTGATATCCCTCAATATGACACGTTTCAGGTACAATTTGCCAAGCCTCACATATGGCAACGACGCTCGCCGCGGTTGACCTGACTGTAGTTGCCAGCTCGTCGAACTTGTTAGCTAGGGAAGTGACGTTGGATAGCAGTAAAGACGGGAGATCATACCATATCCGTGGAACTTCAGTGTGGTGGTATGGTCTGTCAGGGGTGGGTTTCTCCGGTTTCCTAGTGGAGGTTACGGTTCTAATGGGCTTATGTGCATGACGGCCTTGCCTACGGCTCCGCGCGTGGAATATTTTCAGTGACTTGAGTCGCGCTGAAGGGGTGCCCGGCCCTCACACCCAAGGTTCATGGCACTAAAGGAGTCACCGGCCCTCACACCCCGGTTCATGGCACTGAAAGAGTGCCCGGCCCACACACTCCGGGTCATGTCTTTGAAGGGGTGCCCGGCCCTCACCACCCGGTTCATGTCAGTAAAAAGGGTGCCCGGCCCTCACACCCCGGGTCATAGCACAAAAGGGGTGCCCGGCCCTCATACCCCGGGTCATGGTGCTGGAGGGATGCCCGGCCCTCACACCCCGATTCATGGAACTAAAATCGAGCCCGGCCCTCACACCCCGTTTCATGGCACTGAAGGGGTGCCCTGCCCTTACGCCCCGGGTCATGTCACTGAAGGGGTTCCCGGCCCTCACACCCCAGGTCATGGCACTGAAGCGGTGCCCGGCCGTCACACCCCTGGATATGGCACTGAAGGTGTGCCCGGCCCTCACACCCCTTGTCATAGACCTAAACGGGTGCCCGGCCATCACACCCCGGATCATAGCACTGAAGGGGTGCTCGGCCCTCATACCCCGATTCTGCTTACTGAAATCGGCCCGGGCCTACCAGGTCATGGTACAGGGGTGGCCGGCCCTCACACCCCGGGTCATGTGAAGGTGTGCCCGGCCCTCACACCCCGGTTCATGTGAAGGGGTGCCCGGCCCTCACACCCGGTTCACAGCACTGTAGGGTTGCCCGGCCTTCACACCCCATTTCATGGCACTGAAATAGTGCCCGGCCTTCACACCCCGGGCCATGTCACTGAAGGGGTGCCAAGCCGTCACACCCCTAGCCATGGCACTGAAGGTGTGCCCGGCCCTCACACCCCTGGTTATAGACCTAAACGGGTGCCCGGCCCTCACACCCCGGGTCATGGCACTGAAAGGGTACCCGGCAAACACACCCCTGGCCATGGCACTGAAGGTGTGCGCGGCCCTCACACCCCGTGTCATGGCACTGATGAGGTGCCCGGCGATCACACCCCTGGTCATGCACCTAAAGTGGTGCCCGGCCATACACCCCGGGTCATGTGAAGGGGTGCCCGGCCCTTACACCCCGGGTCATGTCACTGAAGGGGTGCCCGGCCGTCATCACCCCTGGCCATGGCACTGAAGGTGTGCCCGGCCCTCACCCCAGGTCATAGCACTGAAAGTGCCAGCCTCCCACCTAGTGCCTAAAAGTGGTGCCAGCCACCCCGGTCATGGTACTGAAAGGGTGCCCGGCCCTCACACCACGGGCCATGGTTCTGGAGGGGTGTCCAGCCAGGACACCCCGGTTCATGCCACTGAAGGGGTGCCCGGCCCTCACACCCCGGGCCATGGTGCTGGAGGGGTGCCTGGCCCTCTCAAACCGGGCCATGGTGCTGGAGGGATGCCCAGCCCTCACATACCTGGTCATGGAGCTGAAGGGGTGCCCGGACATCACACCCCGGGTCATGTCACTGAAGGGGTGAACGGCCCTCACACCCCGGGTCATGGACCTAAGAGGGTGCCCGGCACCATACCCCAGGTCATGGAGTTGAATCGGTTCCCGGCCCTCACACCACGGGTCATGGAGCTGAAAGGGTGCCCGGCCGTCACACCCCGGGTTATGGCACTGAAGCGGTGCCCTCCCGTCACACCCCTGGCCATGGCACTGAAGGTGTGCCCGGCCGTCACACCCCTGGCCATGGCACTGAAAGGGTACCCGCCAAGCACACCCCGGGTCATGGGGCTGAAGGGGTACCCAGCCCTCACACCCCGGGTCATGGCACTGAAGGAGTCACCGGCCCTCACACCCCGGGTCATGGCACTGAAAGGGTGCCCGGCCCACAGACTCTGGGTCATGTCTTTGAAGGGGTGCCCGGCCCTCACACCCCGGGTCATGTCAGTGAAAGGGTGCCCGGCCCTCACACCCCGGGTCATAGCACTGAAGGGGTGCCCGGCCCTCATACCCCGGGTCATGGTGCTGGAGGGATGCCCGGCCATCACACCCCGATTCATGGAAATAAAATCGAGCCCGGCCCTCACACCCCGTTTCATGGCACTGAAAGGGTACCCGGCAAACACACCCTTGGCCATGGCACTGAAGGGGTGCCAGGCCCTCACACTCCTGGTCATGTCACTGAAGGGGTTCCCGGCCCTCACACAACAGGTCATGGCACTGAAGCGGTGCCCGGCCGTCACACCCATGGACATGGCACTGAAGGGGTGCCCGGCCCTCACACCCCGGGTCCTGTCAGTGAAAGGGTGCCCGGCCCTCACACCCCGAGTCATGGTGCTGGAAGGATGCCCGGCCCTCACACCCCGATTCATGGAACTAAAATCGAGCCCGGCCCTCACACCCCGTTTCATGGCACTGAAGGGGTGCACTGCCCTCACACCCCGTTTCATGGCACTGAAGGGGTGCCCAGCCCTCACACCCCGTTTCATGGCACTGAAAGGGTGCCCGGCCCTCACACCCCGGGACATGTCACTAAAGGGGTGCCTGGCCCTCACACCCCGGGTCATGTCACTGAAGCGGTGCACGGCACTCATACCCCGGGTCATGGACCTAAAGGCGTGCCCGGCCCTCACACCCCAGGCCATGGGGTTGAAGCGGTTCCCGGCGCTCACACCACGGGGCATGGAGCTGAAGGGGTGCCCGGCCATCACACCCCGGTTCATAGCTCTGTAAGGGTGCCCGGCCCTCACACCCCGTTTCATGGCACTGAAGGAGTGCCCGGCCCTCACGCCCCGGCTCATGGCACTGAAGGGGTGCCCGGCCCTGACGCCCCTTGTCATGTCACTGAAGGGGTCCCCGGCCCTCACATCCCGGGTAATGGCACTGAAGCGGTGCCCAGCCGTCACACCCCTGGCCACGGCACTGAAGGTGTGCCCGGGCCTCACACCCCTGGTTATAGACCTAAACGGGTGCCCGTCCCTCACTCCCCGGTTCATGGCACTGAAAGGGGGAACGGACCACACACCACGGGTCATGTCATTAAAGGGTTGCCCGGCCCTCATACCCTGGGTCATGGTGCTTGAGGGGTGCCCGGACCTCACACCCCGATTCTTGGCACTGAAATCGAGCCCGGCCCTCACACCCCGGGTCATAGTGCTGAAGGTTCTTCCCATCCAGGTCATAACTGAAAGGGTGCCCGGCCCTCACACCCCGGGTCATGAGAAGGGGTGCCCGGCCCTCACACCCCGGTTCACAGCACTGTAGGGTTGCCCGGCCTTCACACCCCATTTCATAGCCCTGAAATAGTGCCCGGCCCTCACACCCCGGGTCATGTCACTGAAGGGGTGCCCGGCCGTCACACCTCTAGCCATGGCACTGAAGGTGTGCCCGGCCCTCTCACCCCTGGTTATAGACCTAAACGGGTGCCCGGCCCTCACACCCCGGGTCATGGCACTGAAAGGGTACCCGGCAAACACACCCCTGGCAATGGCACTGAAGGTGTGCCTGGCCCTCACACCCCGGGTCATGGCATTGATGAGGTGCCCGGCCCTCGCACCCCTGGTCATGTACCTAAAGTGGTGCCCGGCCC
>NW_024752474.1:0-8425 GCF_018991925.1 Homarus americanus
GGGTGCCCAGCTCTAACACTCCGGGTCATGGCACTGAAGGGGAGCCCGGCCCTCACACCCCGGGTCATGGCATTGAAGGGGTGCCTGGCCCTCACACCCCGGGTCATGGTGTTCAAGGGGTGCCTGGCCCTTACACCCCGGGTCATGTGAAGGGGTGCCCGGCCCTCACACCCCGGTTCATTACACTGTAGGGGTGTTCTGCTCCCACACCCCGTTTCATGACACTGAAGGGGTGCCTGTCCCTAACACTAGGGTTCCTGTCACTAATGGGGTGCCCCGCCCTGACACCCCGGGTCATGGTGCTGGAGGGGTGCCCGGCCCTGACACCCCGGGTCATGTGAAGGGGTGCCCGGCCCTCACACCCTGGTTCAAAGCACTGTATGGGTGCCCGGCACTCACACCCCGGGTCATGTCACTGAAGGGGTGCCCAGCTCTCACACTCCTGGTCATGGCATTGAAGGGCTGCCTGGCCCTCAAACCCCGGATCATGGTGTTGAAGGGGTGCCCGGCCCTTACACCCCGGGTCATGTGAAGGGGTGCCCGGCCCTCACAACCCCGTTTCATGACACTGAAAGGGTGCCCGGCCCTAACACCTTGGTTCATGTCACTTATGGGGTGCCCGGCCACACCCAGGCCATGGTGCTGGAGAGGTGCGCAGCCCTCACACCCCCCAGTCATGGCACTGATGGTGGCCGTCCACACCCTAGCCTGTGGCACTGAAGGTTTGCCCAGCCCTCACACACCTGATCATGTACCTAATTTGGTGCCCGGCCCTCCCCCGTTTCATAGCTGGAAGGGTGCCCTTCCCTCCACACCCCGGGCCATAGTGCTGATGTGGTGCCCGGCCCTCACACCCCTTGTCATGTACCTAAAGTGGTGCCCAGCCCTCACACCCCGATTTATGGCACTGAAAGGGTGCCTGGCCCTCACACCCCGGGTCATGGCACTGAAGGGGTGCCTGGCCCTCACACCCCGGTTCATGGTGCTTGAGGGGTGCCCGGCCCTCACACCCCAGGTTATGTCACTGAAAGGGTGACCGGCCCTCACACCCCGGGTCATGTCACTGAAGGGGTGCCCGGCCCTCACACCCCGTGTCATGGCACTGAAGGGGTGCCTGGCCCTCACACCCCGGGTCGTGGTGCTGAAGGGGTGCCCGGCCCTCACCCCGGTCATGTCACTAAGGGGGTGCCAGCCCTCACACCCCAGGTCATAGCACTGATGAGGTGCCCGTCCCTCACACCCCTGGCCATGGCACTGAAGGTTTGCCCGGCCCTCACACCCCTGGTCATGTACCTAAAGTGGTGTCCGGCCCTCACACCCCGGGTCATGGCACTGATGAGGTGCCTGGCCCTCACACTCCGGGTCATGGCTCTGAATGGGTGCCTGCCCCTCACACCCCGGGTCATGGTGCTGGAGGGGTGCCCAGCCCTGACACCCCGGGTCATGTGAAGGGTGCCCGGCCCCTCACCTCCAGGTAATGGCACTTTGAAGGAGCCCAGCCCTCACACCCCGGGTCATGGCACTGAAGGGGAGTCCGGCACCTCCCGGGTTATGTCACTGGAAGGGTGCCCGCCCTCACACCTCTAGTCATGTCACTGAAGTGGTGCCCAGCTCTCACCTCCGGTCATGGCACTGAAGGTCCAGCCCTCACACCCAGGTCACGGTGTTGAAGGTGCCCGGCCTCCACCCAGGTCATGTGAAGGGGTGCCCGGCCCTCACACCCCGGTTCATAACACTGTAGGGGTGCTCTGCCCCCACACCCCGTTTTATGACACTGAAGGGGTGCCAGGCCCTAACACCCCGGTTCATGTCACTTATGGGGTCCCCGGCCCTCACACCCTGGTTCAAAGCACTGTATGGGTGCCCGGCCCTCACACGCAGGTTCATGACACTGAAAGGGTGCCCGGCCCTCACACAACGGGTCATGTCACTGAAGGGGTGCTCGGCCTTCAGACCCCGGGTCATGGCACTGACGGGGAGCCCGGACCTCACACCCCGGTTCATGGCACTGAAGGGGTGCCCGGCCCTCACACCCCGGGTCATGGTGCTGAAGGGGTTCCCGGCCCTCACACCCCGGGTCATGTCACTGATGGGATGCCGGGCCCTCACACCCCGATTCATGGCACTGAAGGGGTGCCCGGCCCTCACACTCCGGGCCATGGTGCTGGAGGGGTGTCAGGCCCAGAAACACCCGGGTCATGACACTGAAAAGGTGCCCTGCCCTCACACCCCAGGCCATGGTGCTGGAGGGGTGCCCGGCCCTCACACCCCTGGTCATTAGGGTGTGTCATAGGAGGGAAGATCAGCTAAAACTAATGGCCCATCACTTTTTTGGTAGATTTTAGTGTATATAAACAGAAAATAATTTCAGTTTTAATATTTTGCAACCTTTTGCTAGGTAAATTTTAGCGTGAAATTTATCGAAAATCTAACGTACAGCTGCATTAGTGCATTACAATTAAATAGTGAACATTGCTTTCTGACTTCATTCTTTAACAACCCAACTAACAATATTTTATTCTGTTTCAGATTCTGATGCATTTATAAGTTGATAATATTTGCGATGGCTGCTTGTGTCAGGACGAGGAACCAAAAATCCAGCCATCTCAGTCACTATCTTGGGTCTGGGAGAGAGCTCCTGAAGTCGGAGTTGCCTACATTGAGAGATACTTTTAGATACGGTGTTTTAATCAGGCAAATCAGTGAAAAGAACCAAAGAACTTACACAAACAAAGACATTGCCAGTGATATGACCAAAGCTGTCTTGGCACAGTACACTCTGGCTAACGCTCAGTTCAAGCCTCCAGTCATAACAAGTCAGAAGAAGATTAGTGAGAGACTGCTAGCCAGTTGGGAAAAGGCAAGAGATATCTCTCTTGCAGTTAAGGATAGCTTTGCCAAGCAACTGGACCAGTTATGTGACATAATTACTTGCAAGTGCCCAATTGTTCTCTGTCCTGAGTTTGGATGCGATCGTGACTGTAAATCCGAGGCCCACATCTCCTGTATTTGCAAGCGTGAACTGAAGATTCCTGTGATCGAACTGGCATTTGTCAAAGCACAGAGAGAGAAGACTGGCAGTATAGGGGCTCTCATGATTTCTGGCCAAGATATTCCGGAGTCCAAGAGACAGGAGGCTGCCACAGAGAGACAGAAGAGGAGAAGAGTTGCCGAGGAAAAAAGACTTGAGAAGGCCCAGGGTGAGGTAAAAAAGGCCGATGATTGGAGTCAAGCTGATTCAGAGTTTAATGACTTCCCCATGGCTGATCCGAGTGCTGACCAGGAGAATGGTGACTTTGTCCCTAACCCAGAAAATAATGATCCCAAACCTTCCAGGCATAAGATTCGAAATAGGAAAGATATCCCGAGCATAACTCTGGCCAGCATGCGACACCACACTGGTCTCAAGAGGAAACTGCAGGAATAGCAACAGCTGCCTGGATTGACGGTGGTTTGACAACACCTGATGATGTTCACCTGGTGATAGATCATAACAAAATGGGAGAGCTCAGGAGAAACTTGTCAGTAACCTAGAGGAGTTTGATAAGGGATAAGAGAAAATGGAATCAATTGTTTGTTCTTTGATGGGAGGAAGGATGACATAAAGTGTTCATGAAAGTTGGAATTCTGGCAGTTGTTCCTGCCATGGTGAAGGAGAACCACTACTCCTGCTGCAGTGAACCAGGAGGAAAGTATTTGTGGCATTTCACTCCAGAGAAAGATGACATCAGGAAACCAGCTGAGATAGTGGCAGATAACATTGTGAACTGGCTCAGAGAGAGGAACGTAGACCAGACCCTGCAGGTCATTGGAGGGGACAGCACCAACACGAACACAGGGTGGCAAGGGGGGGTCATACAGTGGATAGAGCAGAAGATTGGGAGGAAGCTGGTCTGGATTGTTTGTGACCTCCACACCAACGAGTTGCCACTCACACATCTCATCCAGGAGCTGGATGGCAAGACTCTTTCAAACAACAGATGGTCTGGTCCTCTTGGCAAGATGCTGGACTCTGCCACTGAGTTAGAAATAAATCCGAGCTTTGAAAAAATCACAGTTGGCCCTACACTCGTTGAGCTTGCACATACTGTCATTCACGACCTGAGTACTGACCAGTACTATGGCTACATGATTTGCAGTGCCATCAAAACTGGGGTCATGCCTGATAGACTTGCTTACCTGCAGATAGGTCCAGTCTCACATTCTGGGTGGCTCTGGCAGCTCTCAGGTTCTGCAGAATTTGGAATTAAGCTCATCATAAACTGAAGGAACCAACACAACCTGAGACTTGTCCAATTCATCGTGAGTGTCTACTTGCCAGGTGGTTCAACACCAAGGTCAAGTCATCGTTCTCCAAAGGTCAGGGCATGTTCTCTTCAGCTTGAGCTCCTGAAATCCCAGCAAGGAAAGGTTGTTCAGATTGTCTGGAGCAGACTGTGAGGAGATCTTCCTGGTATGCTCATCCCGAGGCAGTTCTGCAGACAATGCTCTGCAATGGGATGAGGAGGAGAGAAGAGTGGCAGTCAAAAAGATCTTGGATATGAGACTTATGAGAGGATCTGGGCATGACGAATCAGTTGGTGACGATTCCTTCAGGGTCAGGAAGACTCCTGAAGTCAATCTAGGTGCCAAGACCCTCACTGATCTCATAGATCTGGATATCATCCAGGCTGGCAGTGAGCCCCCTCTTACCTGCAGCCTCACCAATGTTCAAGTCAGAGCTTTCCTGGACAACCCCATGCATGTCCTTGCCTGGCCCTCGCACAACCAGAGTATAGAGCGTTGTGTACAGCAAGTGAGCGAGGCCAGCAGTCACGTGTACAGCCAGTAGAGGAGGGAAGGCTACATCCGAGCTCAGGTGGTCAGCAGGGAGGTGATGAGTAGAAACAGAAGCAAGAAAGACATGTTCTCTATGGTGTGCAGCAACACCGGGTCGTAGTAGTAAAACCGGTTTTTGTGTTTGATGATTTTGTTTTCTAAAGGAATATTAAATTTAATAAATGTGTCAAGATCATTCGTTTCACTATTCTGGATCATTTCCATCCTAATAAATTAACCTGATACATTTACTTTAATTTAAATAAGCTATTTAGTGGTGTTGGTAAAAGGGTGGGAATACTGAATTTTCATAAGATTTCAAGTTAAAATTTACCTAGCAAAAAATAAAAACTTTTCAAATCTGAAGATATCACATGATTCTGCACATAGAACTAAATCATTAATACCATGGGCCGATTTTTCAAACTCCAAAAAAAAAATTCGCCTAAAGTGGTGCCCGGCCCTCACACCCCGATTCATGGCACTGAAAGGCTGCCGGGCCCTCACACCCCGGGCCATGATGCTGGAGGGGTGCCCGGCCCTCATGTACCGGGTCATGGAGCTGAAGGGGTGCCCGGACATCACATCCCGATTCATGGCACTGAACAAGTGCCTAGTCCTCACACCCTTGGTCATGTCACTGAAGGGGTGCCCAGCCCTCACACCCAGGGTAATGGCACTGAAGGGGAGCCCGGCCCTCACACCCCGGGTCATGGCACTAAAGGGGTGCCCGGCCCTCACACCCCGGGTCATGGTGCTGGAGGGGTGCCCGGCCCTCACACCCCGGGTCATGTCATTGAAAGGGTGCCTGGCCCTCACGCCCCGGGTCATGTCACTGAAGGGGTGCCCAGCTCTCACACTCCGGGTCATGGCACTGAAGGGGTGCCTGGCCCTCACACCCCGGGTCATGGTGCTGAAGGGGTGCCCGACCCTCACACCCCGGTTCGCAACCCTGTAGGGGTGCCCGGCCCTCACACCCTGTTTCATGGAACTTAAAGGGTCCCCGGCCCTCACACCACGATTCATGACACTGAAGGGGTGCCCGGCCGTCACACCCCGGGTCATTTCACTGAAGGGGTGTCCGGCCCTCACACCCCGGGCCATGGTGCTGGATTGGTGCCCGGCCCTCACACCACGGGTCATGGTGCTGAAGCGGTGACCAGCCCTCATACCCCGATTCATGGCACTGAAACGGTGCCCGGCCCTCACACCCCGGTTCGCAGCACTGTAGGGGTGCCCGGCCCTCACACCCCGTTTCATGGCACTGAAAGGGCGCCCGGCCCTCACACCCCGATTCGTGACACTGAAGGGGTGTCCGGCTCTCACACCCCGGGTCATGGCACTTTAGGGGTGCCCGGCCCTCACACCCCGGGTCATGGTGCAAAAGGGGTGCCTGGCCCTACACCCTGGGTCATGTGCAGTGTGCCCGGCCCTCACACCCCGGTTCATAACACTGTGGGGGTGCCCTGCCCCCACACCCCGTTTCATGTCACTTAAGGGGTGCCCGGCCCTAAAACCCCGGTTCATGTCACTTATGGGGTGACCGGCCCTCACACTCCGGGTCATGGTGCTGGAGGGGTGCCCAGCCCTGACACCCGAGTCATGTGAAGGGGTGCCCGACCCTCACACCCTGGTTCAAAGCACTGTATGGGTGCCCGGCACTCACACCCCATTTCATGGCACTTAAGGGGTGCCGGCCCTCACACCCCTGGTCATGGCACTGATGAGGTGCCCGGCCCTCACACCCCTGGCCATGGCACTGAAGCTTTGCCCGGCCCTCACACCCCTGGTCATGTACCTAAAGTGGTGCCCCGCCCTCACACCCCGATTCATGGCAGTGCAAGGGTGCCCGGCCCTCACACCCCGGGTCATGTCACTGAAGGGGTGCACAGTTCTCACACTCCGGGTCATGGCACTGAAGGGGTACCTGGCCCTCACACACCGGGTCATGGTGCTGGAGGGGTGCCCGGCCTTCACACCTCGGGTCATGTCACTAAAGGGGTGCCCGGCCCTCACACCCCGGTTCATGTCACTGAAGGGGTGCACGGCCATGACACCCCGGGTCATGGACCTAAAGGGGTGCCCGGCCCTCACACCCAGGGTCATGGGGTTGAAGCGTTCCCCGGCCCTCACACCCCGTGTCATGGTGCTGATAGGGTGCCCGGCCCTCACACCCCGATTCTTGGCACTGAATTCGAGCCAGGCCCTAACACCCTGGGTCATGGTGCTGAAGGTGTGCCCAGCCGTCACACCCCGATTCATTTCACTGAAGGGGTGCCCGACCCTCACACCCCAGGTCATGTGAAGGGGTGCCCGGCCCTCACAGCCCGGTTCGCAGCACTGTAGGGGTGCCCGGCCCTCACACCCCGTTTCATGGCACTGAAAGGCTGCCCGGCCCTCACACCCCGATTCATGACACTGAAGGGGTGCCCGGCCCTCACATCCCAGGTCATGGCACTAAAGGGGTGCCCGGCCGTCACACTCCGGGTCATGGTGCTGGAGGGGTGCCCGGCCCTCACACCCCGGGTCATGTCACTGAAGGGATGCACAGTTCTCACACTCCTGGTCATGGCACTGAAAGGGTGTCTGGCCCTCACACCCCGGGCGATGGTGCTGGATTGGTGCCCGGCCCTCACACCCCGGGTCATGTCACTGAAGGGGTGCACAGTTCTCACACTCCTGGTCATGGCACTGAAAGGGGTGCCCGGCCCTCACACCCCTGCCTGCAGCACTGTAGGGGAGCCCGCCCCTCACACCCTGGGTTTAATGGCACTAGGCAGCCCGGCCTCACACCCTGATTCGTGACACTGAAGGGGTGCCTGGGCCTCACCCCCCTGGCCATGGCACTGAAGGGGTGCTCTGGCCCTCACACCCCTGGCCAGGGGTGCTTGAGGTGCCTGGCCCTCACACCCTGGGGGTCATAGAATCGAAAGGGTGCCCTGTCTCTCACACCCCGGGTCATGATACTGAAGGGGTGCCTGGCCCTCACACCCCGGGAGATGGTGCTGAAGGGGTGCCCGGCCCTTACACCCCGGGTCATGTGAAAGGGTGCCCGACCCTCACACACCGGTTTATAACACTGTAGGGGTGCCCTGCCACCACACCCCGTTTCATATCACTGAAGGAGTGCACGGCCCTAAAACCCCGGTTCATGTCACTTATGGGGTGCCCGGCCCTCACACTCCGGGTCATGGTGCTGAAGGGGTGCCCCGCCCTTACACCCCGGGTCATGTGAAGGGGTGCCCGACCCTCACACCCAGGTTCATGACACTGAAAGGGAACCCGGCCCTCTCACCCCGGGTCATGTCACTGAAGGGGTGTCCAGCCCTCACACCCCAGGTCATGGCACTGAAGGGGAGCCCGGCCCTCACACCCCGGGTCATAGTGCTGAAGGGGTGCCCGGCACTCACACCCCGGGTCATGTCACTAAAGGGGTGCCCGGCCCTCACACCCCGGGTCATGTCACTGAAGGGGTGTCCGGCCCTCACACCCCGAGCCATGGTGCTGGATTGGTGCCCGGCCCTCACACCACGGGTCATGGTGCTGAAGGGGTGCCCGGCCATCATACCCCGATTCATGTCACTGAAAGGGTGCCCTGCCCTCACAC